>NC_136687.1:5597319-5764819 GCF_903797595.1 Erithacus rubecula
TGACACCCAAAATAAAACCTGAGTTTGTCCAGTTGTAGGGGTCAGTTTTTTCACAAGTCTCTTTTTAAAAAAAATTCAATCTGAAATACATATGTTATAGTGCTTTATAAGGTCTTTGCAACACATGACCTGGAGAGGGCAAGTGAATCATTCAAATATTGTTTTATTATTATTCTCCTCATTCAGCATATTTGTCACCTCTTGCATTTTTGCTCAAGGTATTTTGAAGAGCTCTTCGCCATTTTTTGCCATTATTTTTTAAAATGTGCAGTTGTCATTGAGATGTGTAACAGCAGTCAGAAAGATAGGACTGTTACACTTGATGGGATTTAAAAATGATGTGTACTTTAAAAAACGCTCTTTGATGCCATGGTGATGGGCACATTACATATACTAGAGCTGGCAAACAAATGAAAAGTGAGAGAGAAGGAAAAGCAGTGTAACCTGAGAGTAATGCAGAGCAACAACCTTTACACTGTGTTACATGCAAGGTACATGTCAGAAGTGCTGGATCAATTCATTCTATGCCAAACATGAAGGAGCAATAAGCTCAGATCTAGTTTAGGGGGAATATTGATAAGGCAGAAAGCTCTGGGATGATGAAGAGAGCTTCCTTCAGTGATGGCTGCTAGATATCTGATAACTGGCTTAGAATGAAATTTTTGGAAACTTTTGGAGTCAGAGCTTAAAGACTGTATAATTCTTCCTTCTCTCTACCTTTTTTTTCCTCCCTTATTCACTACATTTAGCCTTGCTGGAGAAGCCCTTTTAAAGAGCAAACAAGGGTAAAATCTTTAGAGAAGCTGAAGGTACAGAAGCAGTCTCCTTTTCTCCTTGATGCCACTTCCACAAGAGGGAAGTGGTTTTTGTACCAGTGATCAGTGCCAGGGGACTCTTTCAAGGAGCTCTGTACTGTACATGGGTCCTGACATCTGCCTCCAAGTGCTTGTGAAATGTTAGCTGTAAATCACACAAACCTAACAGGTACTTGTGCCTGCTTTACAGCTGCAGAAGAGTGAAGCACACAGGGGAAAATACCCCACCAACTCCTGAATAGGATCCAGGGGACAGATTTTCCCATAAGGACTTAGCTGGAAAAAGAAAAAAAAATTCACATAGGATCCACATTACAGGATTGTTGTGAGTGTTGTCATTGCCCCATGGTTTTAGCTGCAGGGTCTCTGCTGCAGCCAGCTGGGGGTTCCCTGGTTTCTTTGGGGTATGCCTGTGCCCACTTCCCTTGACCATCCAGAACATGGGAACTGTTGTGGTTTATCACTGAATCCACAAATTCAGGCTGCCCTTCAAAGGGAACCTTTGAAACTCAAGGGAAGACAAGAGATTGTCTGTACTCAGTGCTTGTCCACATATCCTGTAAGGACTTGTCTGTGATTTGCACCTGGACTTGCACAAAATCAAGTGGAAAACATATGGGAAAGCAGAGAGCTGAGGCAGAAATCCCAAGTCTGGGCAGAAGTTCTGATCCCTGGACCTGCTTTTTGGCTTTCACTATCAGAGCAGTAGATCTGCAGCCTGGGAGGGTTGGTTGTCCTTAGCAAGATTTTTACTAGGTTAATTCCCATACCCTGGAGCTTACATCAGAGGGACTGTGCTGGAAGAACAGCTGGGTGTCCTCTGGTTCTCCCATGTCATAAGGCACTACTTGCCCTGATTCAATCAATAATTATTCTCCCCTGTCCTTGCACTTCCCAATCACTCCTGTTCACCACCCCACAAACTGCATGAGCCAAACCTCCCTTCCTGAGCTGGGCCCCTCCTGCTGGGACTGGCTGTGTCAGAACAGGGATCTTTGTGTGCACAGGCTGGGCTCTGCTTTGCTCAGGCTCCTGTTTCCCTCCCCTGCCTGCTGGTATTTCAAAGTGCTACCTAATGCCTTTCAAATTTAAGGAGTTTCAGAGTCTAATCTTCAGATCTGCCTCACTTTCTATTGATCTGGTTCCAGGTTGGTTACCAAGACTGTTGTCTGGTTCCAGTTCAGATGTGCCCAATTGGATGGAAATTCCACAAGAACATTTGAACTTGTGAGATTACCACAAGTTTCTGCCAACTCATCTAGGAAAGTTTCTACCCCTTAGACTTGGGAGGGTACTCTAAAGATGTTAGGGCCTTTGAATTTGAATCCTGACTTTTAATTTGGCTTGCATGTCTCCTATTGAGATGTAAGATCATGAAGCTTAAATTGCCATTCCTGGAATTAAGTAATGATTAAAAGGTGAGGTCTTTGATATTGTAAAATTATATTTGCCACAGAAAAACAGTAATTTTCCCCCTTGAAAAATACTGACTCCTTTGCATCTTTTCCCTGATACAGGTGAAAATGGAGTCAAATGCTTGAGGAAATTCCACAGAACAAAAAATAATTTGCTTTTTTTGACATGCCTTGGTAAAGTTGCTGAGAAAATTAGCACAGTAGCCAACAGTTTTCTGCTACAACTGGGAGGAGCAGGAGCAGCTACATGCATCATTTTTTGAGTAATTTTTCAGCTTTGCTGTTCCTGGCCCCCCTTCCATGGGTGACTGGACTCTGGTAGCAGAGCTGACGTTTTCATTCCCTGGAAAAGCTAAGTTTTCATTTAAATGTGTAAAATTATCTGAGTTGTTTTCCCCTCGATAAGGTTTACAAGTGTCTGTATATCTTTAGTTTTAACAGAGGGCAGTTCAGTAGACAGTTTACGAAGTACTGGTCAGGGAGATAAATTACCTTGTAGAGCTGCACAATCACCATTCACAATCTCCTCAGTGACTTTATAGCCAATGATAGGATTTTTCAAGTTCATAGAAACTCATCAAAACACTTCCTGGTATTTTTTCTTCTCCATCTAGCCGTTCTCACTTCAAGCATAATCTGCCCTGCTCCTGCTAGGGAGTGAGGGTTTGGTTTGATGCCTTAGGGCCCACTGAACATTTCTTTATTTCTGGCAGCTCTTTGGGATTTGTGAACTGGAAATGGGAACATTTTGGGCAGCTGCAGAACTTTGACACATTCCTTTCCCAGGGGTCATATCTAAGCTCAAATAATGCTTTGTGTGTACCATGCAGTGTTGCACTGTGAGGGTATCACTGGGCAAATGAGTGGGTTTGAGCTTTTTTTTTGCTGCTTTCCTGAGGTCAAGGCTCCAGAGCTGTATATTTGAAGCTCCCTAGTTCTTTTGAGTGTGTGATACTTCAGCATTTAATTTATTTACAAGATGATTGGCACACAACCTCTTGCAGCAGAAGAGGGCAATGCAGCACATGGGGCAGCACCTGGGGTAGTGGGGAGCTCCTTGAACCTCTTCCCCTCTGTTTCACTGCCTTTTCTGATCCACATGGTGCATGTAAGCTGTTGGAGGCAGACTCTTTTTGTTTCTGAGCCACTAGGTAGTCCAGGCCCTGGCAGGGCTGAAATCACACCAAATGAATGCAGTGATGCCACTGCCAGAAGCCACTCAAGGACCAATGTGGGGGAATGGGGAAGGAAGGGAGGATGGAAAATGGGAATTTTACTCTCCCTGTGGCTGTGTGTTTCTCCATCCTGTGACACAGCCATGGCTGCACAGCTGCTCACATCCACTCTGGGGCTGGGTTTGTGTGTTCCACTGCTGATGAACACCTGTCTCTGTCCCTGCACAGCTCCAGGGGGGTTTGCTGAAGCAACAGCACCACAAATGCAGGTGTGGTTGTGGGTGCTGAGTGGGGACTTGTTTTGTGCCAGAGTGAGAACATATGACTTCCTGAGGTAATGGGATGGACCACAAGCCTCCTCTTCCAGGGCAGAGGTTAAGAATTGATTCACATATGAGCAGGTCCAAGTACTGCCCTATTATTAGACCTTCCAAGTGATGCTGGTGAATGGTCTCAATTTCAGAATTGATTTTTCCCCCACTTATTTTCTGACTCAGAGCAACCTCCTGTTCTAAACAGGCAGCACATTTACCCTGAGTGATGCTTCCTGAATCCAGGGCAGCTCCCTTCTGACAGCACTGCAGAAGGCATTGCCAGGGGGCGGTAATTAAGGGTGTTACCAGAGTTATTTGTCCCATTTCCAGCAGGGCTCTGAACTGGTGGTCAGGAAAAAAATAGTAACATCTGCAGGCTCTAAGGAGACAGGTTTGAAGTGATGAGGGTGTTCCATTTTCCCTCCCTCCACAGAGGGAAAAGGGAGAGCCTGGTGTTAGGTAGGAGAGTACATCAATGAAAGAGAAGTTGTTCAAGATGTGTATATATATATATTCTAATGTAATTGAGGTTTTTTCAGTGAAGTGCTTTTCTTTAAAAGATTTTCTTACTTTTGTTGTTGTTGTTGTTTTGGTTTTGGTTGTTGGTTTTCTTTTTTTTGGGCTGGTATTGCTGTTCACTCCAGCCCAGTGGAAAGTGACTATGTGACCAGGGACACTGTAAGTCTAGCTCTGGGATAAGGCCATTCAGCAAGATTTATCCCACACAATCAGCTGCTGGAAGGGCTGAGAAGATGTAGCCCTTGAGGTTTGGGGGATTACATCAGTCATTAGAAGATCTTAATTGATCTCACACTCTTTCCAGGCTTTCTATGGCTCGATTTCAAAATGTCACCTCCTTTTCTTCATGCAAGCATTCACTTCCTTGGTCATTCAGCTCCTGGAGAAAAGGGGATGTTGTGGGAAAGCTGCACTGTGAGCTTTGGGGGATGGATGCTGCAGGTGCTGTCCTGATCTCAATTCCTGGTACTAGTTGGGGTCTGAAAGGTCGTTTGTGCATCTTTTTCTTCCCAGAGTTTGTCTATTAGACATTAACCAATGAAAAAAGGAACTAGCAATGGCTTTCCAGTGTTTTTCAAGTGTTTATTCCATAATGCATGCCTGATCAATTCCATCCAATGCCTGGAACAGGAGAGAGGGGATAGGATCTGACTTCCTTGCTCAGGGCATTTGTGCTCTCAGGACAAGAGTGGTTGTGTCTGGGTGGGGACTTCAGTTTTGAAATTTTTCCTATGAGATCATTGGTGGCAGCTTAGTAAAATCATTTGAACATCTGTAACCTGCCATGTCAAAACCTGAACCTGAATCATTGCCCAGATTCCACTAATTGATGCTAAATAGAAAGAAAAATAACGCGAGAGAAAAACCTTCCTAGAAACAATCAATAAATTAAAGATGCTTTGGGATATAAATTCAGCAGTTAAATGAGATACTAATGAAGATGGGAGTTTAATGGTGAGTACTCTCATTACATTGTTTTAAAAACTCCATTTGATGTAGATTTGGTACTGGTGAAAGGGAGACAGCCTTGTGACAAACATCCATGAGAACAAAAGTTGTTCTGGCATATGAGCACAACTGCTGCCGTTTATTGCTGAGCAGCTTTGCTTCCCCATTTCTGCAAGTTGTTGCAAGATCTGGGAGAAATTGTGGAGCAGTTAATTAAAAAGCAACTAATGACTGTTCCACAGGGTCAGTTTGCTTCTCAGAGCCTAAAATGTGCAGGATATTAACACATGTATCATTTTTTTGACACTGGAGGACAATTGCAGAGTGCAGCCACATTGCTACTGGTTTAAAAGCAGAATTTAATTAGATATGGGCTGAACAGGTTTTCCTGGAAACAAGGATTTGGTTTCCAATGGAAGGAGCTGCTCAGATATTGCCAGCCCTTAAATTAAGTTGTTTCCAACTCATCTCAGCCCTGGTGAGCCCCAGGGTGCTGCTACTGCCCCACTTCTGCTGTGAGCCCCACAGCCAGGTGTCCTTGCTATCTCCCAGCTCTAATGATGCTTCATTTAATCTGCTCTGAAGAACTGCTATAGGATGAAATGAATTATGGCCCCCAAATTCCCACTTCTCACTGCAGCCTGGATAACAGCTTAGATGACAAACCAAGCATCTGCAGCTCAGTAAGATGCCCCTGAATGGAATTTTTTTTACAGCTCACATTGCTCTGGACCAGCAATGCTCTTGGACTGAAAAAAAATACCTCAAACTCCACTTCTGCATTGCTCCAGCCCCACAGTGGCTGGGAAGAGGTGGCTGGTGGATGCCTCTGCTTTGCCTCGACCCTGATGAGGCATTTTTCTCGTGTCAGCGCAGAATTTGGTGAACGCAATTATTTTCTTTTATCTCACACTTAGGCTTAAACTACATCTCTGCTGCTGTGTGCCCTGTTTTGATTAATATTAAACTTCCAGATCATCCTTTTGAATTGGAGCAATTTCTTACAGCAAATAGACCGGAGAGCCAGATTTTTGAGTGATTAGTAGCAGGCTGAGAGCAGTGGATGCTCGGGGAGCTTAACGATTCATGGCCAGATTCATTCACCATGGTCAGAGTGGTGGGCATGCCACAGCTGTGATTCCTCTGGCAAAACCTCAGCCTGAAATGATTTTAAATCAGGAGTTGAGTTTTCCATCCCACTTCTTTCCAGGCTGACTGACTTGCTGAGGAGTGGGGGGGAGGAGAGCCATCCTCCCATCCCAGAATATACTGAAAAAATAATCTGATTGAGAGAACCTGCCGCACTGAAAATCTCTTTTTCCCTTTTCTCTAAATTGTTTGGGCACAAAGGGAAAAACATCCTGCTGTCTCCAGAGCACTGATCCCAGTGGATGCCTGCCCAGATGCCTTGCAGAGTTGGGGCATACCTGGATGTGCCATGGTTGTGTTTTGTTATGGGATGCTTGCTTTTGGGTGCAGGTAAAATGCTAAAAAGGGGGTACAAAGGATGGCTAAGAGAGATAAACTCTAGATCTTACATGAGCTGATGTAACATGAGGAGGAAGAGAAAGCCTTCACCAGTTTCACCTGTAATCTCAGTGTTTGGCAGATCTGACTCAAGGATTTTTAGTAGCACTGGAGTGCTGTGTTTGTGACTTCCACTCAATTACACTTCACAGGACCTTGGTCCTGACTTCCAGGAATGCCTTGGGCAGATGAAATATTGCTATAATGCCAGTGTGGTTAGTCAAACTCAGAGTTGTTCCTGGACTAGCTGCTTTGGGCTGGGTCACCAAATACCCTGTCTTCAGAATGGAGTATGAAAAACAGTGTTTGTAGCCAAACAGACAACAAAGCCTTTTATTTATTTATTTATTTATTTATTTATTTATTTATTTATTTATAATCTCTATGCACAGATGAGTTACCAGCAACATGTGCAAAAAGTGGATTTCCCATGCAGAACATGCAACTGTGGTGTGGGCTGGCCAAGCTATGAGGAGTGAAACACAGGCAAGATCACTGTGCAGGAAGGCAGCAGAAGAGATTATGGGATGGGAACCCTTTAGTTTTTATGAGCGAAAAATATTCACTTAGATGAAGAATCTGCTTTTCTTCAGTTCTGATTTTTTTTGCCTTCAACCTGTTTTTCCATTGCAAAATTTCTGACTTGAATAAGCTCAGGAATTCAGCTGGGATTTGGACCTAGATGTTCCAGGCTATTAAAAAGCAACTAGTACACCATGCCTTTGATGAAGGAGAAAACATGATGGGCCCTTTGAATCATTGGAAAAGTCTCTGCTGCTGCTGATACTGTGGAATGATGAGCACTTGGTGAGTAGGAGCTCTGGCTTTGGTGTTTCTGGATTATGGGCCCAAGGCCTGGGCACTCTGTTATTAGAGCTCAGATATTACTTTAAAATGTTGAACATTGATGGTGCATTATATCTTGCTGTGGAAAAGGTCAGCCCTGTTATTTGTAGAGGGAGGGTTGCCTTTTCTTCATGGTTGGCTGACTTTTTGGGCTACATGGTATAATTTATAACTACTTATTGTTTTCAGACACGAGGCTGAGGATATTTTGTGTGTGAAATTCAAAATTCAGGCCATTGTAGTTGAATACATGATGCAGAATTCTTTTGTCCAAGAGATGCTTGGTCTTGTCACCCTCGGCTTTCTTTTCAGTTAGAGGGGAGAAAAAAGAGGACTTTTAGGGCATGAACTACATTATCCTAAAATAATGGTCCAAAATATTTTGGATGCACTAAGCCCCCCTAATAGACAGAAATGAGTAGTGGCAATACAGAGAGATTGTCACAATCTCTTGTGGTAGAATTTATGTTGAGATGTTGGAGGTAGCCTGTGGTAACTCCTATTTCCTGGTGTGTCTCTGTTTTCTGCACACACAGTTTGTTAAAACCAAGGAGCTGATGTCAATGTGCATGGAAATGAAGAACCTGCTTAGTGAAAGATTTGGATGCCAGAGCAACTTTTTTAAAATAGCTCACCTGCTTGTCACAGTGAAGTCAGCTGCCTAAAACCATGAAGGAATGTGAATTCCTTAATAAATGCAAACCAATCTGTCATGTTTTTGGACTGTCAGACCCAGAATTTACAATTCCATGCAGAGGTGGTTCAAAACTACCCAGAAATGCATTAGCTGTTATGGACCATTTCCCAGTGCAACTCTGGCTTTGGGGAGTAGCATTGACTTTTAAAACTGGCTCCAGGTGTTGTTTGATGTTGATATGAGTGAAAGGGATGAGGCTCTCTTATGCCAGTGACTGTGCAAATTCCATTTAGGAGCTGCTATTCACCTGATGAACTTACAGTTTAATTGCTAAATTGTGCAGTCTCCAGTCAGGGAGTTGTAAGTTCTGCCCTGAGCCTCCTTTTCTCCAGGCTAAACACCCCCAGCTCCCTCAGTGCTCCTCATCAGACTTGTGCTCCAGACCCTTCCCCAGCTCTGTGCTCTTCCCTGGACATGCTCCAGCACCTCTGTGTGTGTCTTATAGAGAGGGGGAGTGAATCTGACTCACTTTGTGGGATCAGTCTCTGACTGCATAGGTAGGTGTGGGCTTTGTTATGGAAAAATAACTACTTACCTATTTTTCAAATGAAAGACCAGAGTCTCATGTCAAAGAAGCAGAGTGGCAAAATGAAACACAGACTTCAGCCTCTTCTCATCACTAGTTAAATGAAACATGGAGCAATTATCACCAAGACTTTGAGAAAAACAGGTACTGCTGCTAAAGCTGATTCTCTCCAAAGCTTTAAATTCATCACAAGTGACTGTGAGGAATACCTATTGACTAATTAATTTTCTTGTCTGACAGACAGCCTTTGAAATCCCATGAAGTTTAGATAAAGTGTGTGTACGTGAGTGGCAGGTGGAGAAACAATCACAAATTACATTCTCAACACACAAGACTTCACCTATTACTGTTACAGCTGTGTGATTTCAGCACCTCCCAGTAGCTGCTGTTTGTCCAGATGTCATGTAGGTGCTGGTGGACTGGCCAGATGTGAACCATCCAGGAGCAGAAAGCAGCAGAGAAATCACATCTGTGTTAACCCTTCCTAGAACAAACAGCATCTACCTAAGTGACCTTGCCTGAGGAGAGGGATTTATGGGATCTCCATGGAAGGAAACAGCCCTATGATCAGGCTTCATCAAACTATTAAATGTTAAATGTTAAATATTATATATTGTTCTTTTGTGAATGGATTGGAGGATATGCACAGTTTATCAACAGTAGTCCATAGAAAAATCTATCTGAAAATGTTTGAATGGTCTTTTTGAGAAGACATGTTGGAAAACTATACTTCTAATATCAGTCAGTTAAAGATCAAGGTCAATGAAAGAGAGCCACATCACTATAAGGGGAACCATGAAATGGTGTACAAGTACACATCAATTTTCCCCTGGGTTTTCCTTCTTTCCCCTGTCTGTAGCCTGCTTGTAGCTGTTTAGAGTTGAGCAAAATTTGGATCAAAAGCAGTGAGAGAAAAAGCTCAGGAAGGGGAAAAGAGAAAGTGAGGTAATATCAACTGGTTGTTGGCACTTTCTGCAATGTGTTAGTGTCTTCATTGATATTCTAGACATTCACAGACAACAAGAAAAGGACCAACTGGAAATCTCAGACTTGGATTGTTGATTTTGCTGAGGAGAGCTGTTTCTCTCTTGTTGCCTCCTCTGTGTGTGCAAGTGGACTTTCACTTGTTTTTGTGTCCCCTGCTAAGGTGGCTGCTGACATGGAGAGGGCTCTGCCTGTCCTGTTCCCACCCACTGTGTCATTAACCAAACTGAGCTGTACAACACAGTTGCTTCCAGGTGTAATCTCAGTTAAACCACAACGCCTTTCCCTTGTCATGCCCTCTGCTATCAGCACTCAAGGAAAACCACAAGGGGAGAATGAAAAAGAAATCAATTTTTATCACTGGAAATATTTCCCCTTTTGGCCATAGATTGAGACTGCTCTGACTCTAACTGGTCCTCCCTGGGGTTTGATAACAGTAGCTCACAGGAGGCTCTAGCTTATCCGAAGACCAAACAGTAAATTCTCATTTCCGCTTAGTGGTGAGGTGTTTAATTGCTGCTTAGTTTTGCCAGTCAAGTAATTCACATTGACGTGCTAAAAGCAGCCACTAGCAGTTAAGCTTCCATGCAGGGGTTGCAGTGAACAATCCTGACATCTTTTTGCAGGCACCAGCTCTGCAGGCTGTGAGCATTCCAGTTTCTCCTCTCGAGTGGGCAAGCAATCTACAGAAAATTAAGTCTGAAAAGCCATGAGAGGTTGTGAAAGGCAGCTTAAGGACAGAGGCTCCGTTGGATGAAATTTCTTGTCCTGTACAAATTCAGGTTGAAAATTAAAGTGTTGCCAACTCAGTGGTAATTTAGAAGAAGGAATATTGTCTAAATACAGAGAGACAGGGTTGAACAGGGAACAGAGGATGTTCACTCTGTAATATCCATGTGAGTTTATGTATCTATTGAACTGATGCTGTCCTTAAAGATGTATCAACTTACAGAGGTAGGTAAATGTGGAGTGCAGAGTAACTTTGCTTAGTGGACTCAGTCCTCACTTGTACTGCTGTAAATCAGGAGTAACTCTTCCAAAGTCTAAACCCCCACCTTCCATGGCTAGGTGCATTTTTTATCAGTGAGTGTAAAATGCTGCTGCAAGTTCTAAACCATAGAGAGTTCTGACTCAATAGAAGTTTAAATCTTCCTTATTCTCTATGGAATAATTTTGGGTTTAGAATAAAGTAGAACAAGCAAATAGTATTTTAATTTTATTTTTGTCTTGTCTGTTCTGATGGTCTGATACAGCCAGTCCTGTGAAGGAACTCCATGAGGTGTAGAATAACCAGCATGTTAAATATCTAAATATCTGCAGGTACAGAGGCAGATAAATTATTCTCACAACTTAGAAATGGCCAGATAACTCCATGAGTGGCAGAGCAGAGTGGAGCCAGAGTAAATGATGCATAAATGTCCCAAATGGGGGAAGTAAATTGTTTGCCACAATTTTCAGACTGTGCTGTGCTGTGCTGGTGTTGCAGTTGTCCTGCCTTGGGGACTGTCTGTTCACATTTTTTATGGTCATTGTAGAGCTTGCAGCATGATGAGTTATTAGGGAGGATCACTGGATTTGAGTTTCTTGGTGGATTATTCCAGCACCCTTGCAAAGGGCAGGCTTCATGGCTCGAGAAATAATTTGCTTACTTAAAATATGCAGTCAACTGATTAATATCTTAAGAGGTGCAATTGCTGTAACTGCAGACTAGATAATACAAAGCTGCCACTCACGTTTAACACTGACACTCTTCTCCAGTTCAGATAATTCAAACAGACCACAGAGATAAACCAAGATCAGCAATAGCAGCTGCCTGATAGACAGACTTCAGGTGTGAGGGTCCTTAGACGAAATGAAAGCCTCAGAGAATTGAATAGCCACAAAACTCCAGAAACTCATAGTTTACAAAAGGGTCTATGACTCCCAAACTCATCTCGCCCTCTGTGCAGTGCCACAATCTGAGAGCAGTTTGAGAAAAATGATCTTGACTTTCAGTAAATGAATATATGAGTTGAGAGTCCACCTGAGAGAGCTATTACCTAGAGCAAAGTTTATCCATATATTTTTAGCTCAAAATAATTAGGTAGTTTTTTTAAAAAAAGCACCACCAGTATACCAAAACAAAAAATCCCCCCAAGCCCTAAACTACTAGGCTGAAACCCCTGAGTGGTTTTTCATACCCAGTCCCCAGCTGTTTGCATTCATCTGAGTTTGATGTCTTCAAACTGAGAACCACAAACCAGAGAATCAATATCATCTACTGAGCACAGTGCAGTATAAACACAATCAATTAATTCCTTTATATGGAAAAGGAGCTGGAACTCAGCTCATCTCCTCTCTCAGGCAAATTACAGTGATAAGAGAGTTTCCCTGAACTGAAACCAGAAGCACCAGCTTTCTGCACACTTAACCTATAATTGTCTATAACATGCATGGAGGTAAGTGAGATGCAATTTTATTCACAAGAGTTCCATTATCTTTAATCAGCTTTTACATAATTTCCTTTGTATCTGATTGTTTTGTTTTGAAATATGTAAGAATGCTTCCTTTCCATGCATGTGAAGACAAAAGGTGAAGAATTCAATATAATGTTCACAAATTATTCCATTCACAGGAGCTTTAGCAGTGTGAGTAGTACAGGAAAAATTTTATGAAACTGTAATATAGCCCACAGCAGTAGGAATAAAGATGAGAGAAACCAGAGGAAAGAGGCTTTTTTTGAATAAGCTGTTAAAAAACCAGATTTGCTTATCCCTTTCAACTTTTTACATCTCAATCCTATAATATGATAAAATTTGTAGAAATTCAAGGGAGTAAACACATCTCTGCAATCCTTATGAATTAAGTGTTGATGTGTCTTTTAAAAGAAACAGATCCTTTACACAATGAGGCAAACTACAGACAAGGCTATGTTCACCTTCCTGAGGGATGAAGATGGTCAGAAATGCACAGATTGGACAAGAAGAGCAGCTTTTCAAAGCCTTTTGCCATCAGGAAGAAGCAGTTCATCACATAATCCAAATGTCTCACTGGAATATGAACTCCAAGCTGGACACTTTGGTCCAAGGACCAAAGATGCCTCAACTAGAGAGAGAATACAAGCACTGTAATAAAATTATCACAAGCCCTTAGATTTTCAAATGCTAAAAGAATATTTGATTCTTTCATTTGGGTTAAACAGTCCTAATATAGTCTTCAAATATTACATATTAATTCTTGTTGGAGAAGGTGAGGAAATTATCTACTGCTGTTGTGGGCTCAAATTGCATTCAGTGTTGCAAATTAGGAAAACTTTTTATGGGTAAGGATGGTGAAATGTTGGATGGGTAGAGAAGTATTGGGGTCTCTGATGTTTGAGATATTTAATGTCAGATAACCATCCATCAGGGATGGTGCAGCTGTACCTGACCCTGCCTTTGGAGAGCAGGAGGGAGCTGATGATTCTGTGTGATGCTGTCAAACCTTAATTTTCTGTAGTTCAATGTGGTCATTTCAAGGGTGATCACTGATATTTAACTGGATTTTGAATAAAAAAATGCCCTCCTGCCTCCCTGCCTCCCATCTCATGGGAGGGACATGGCCTGGGAGCTGCACTCCTGCAGAGGCTGCCCCTGCTCTTGCACACACAGTTCAGACTTGCCTCTCCCCTGTTGGATCTGTTGCCTTTCTGCTCCCTCCTGTCCTGGTGACTCAATCCCACCTGGTTTCAGGATCTCTCTCAATCCTGTCTGCTGTTTGCCTCATTGTGTAAAGGATCTCTTTCTTTTGTAAGTATTATTATTTATTCAAGAGCCAGTAGAATCTAAGGAAACCTATCCTGAGTTAGTGAACACAGAGATTTTTTTTTTTTTCACAGCTCTTAACTTGAAAATCTCCATGGTTATGGCTTCTTTTCACCATCTCAGCTGCAAATAGCAAGTTGCTGTCCAGCACATAAAGGTGTTACTGCTGTTCAGAGGATTTTCCAACATGATTGTTTAATGCCTGTTCCTGTTATTTTAAACTATTTTTTTTCCTTTGAAAACAGCTGACCCACTTATCTGAAACATTCCTGAGGTTACACTTTCCAGAGGCATAAATCTGAGAAGAAAAAACCTCCAGTTTATAAGATTAAAGCCTGCTGGGTCTATGAGCAATAATTGGGAGTGGATTTTTTACAGGGAACATCAGTTATCCCTAATTGGCAGGTCCTGGTCTGCCTGGATGGCACATGTAACATCATGGTGGCATGCATGGCACATGCCTCAGGTCTTCCTTGCCCCCAGCCAGAGCCTTGGGGTGCTCAAAGCCCCAACAGTCACAATGCTAAAAGCCAGGCACAGAGGGATTTTCCTTTCATTGTGTCCTGAAAGGCACTGGAAGCTTTCCTATTTACCTATGGCTGTGTCATGTACAGCAGCTGTCAGCAGGTCAGACTGGGTCCTGGAGCAGAGACACCAATGACAGCAGCTTCATGCTTAGGTTTTCTTGTAGCACTTTCTAAACTGCTCGTGTACCTTTAGGAACACCTTGTTTTAAGGAGTTCTGAGTACAAGATTCACTCTCCCCACCCACTCCTGAGCATCGCTGGCCCCTCACTACCAGACACACATTGAGGAGTGTGCCCAGAGAAGGACACAGAGCTGGGGAAGGGTCTGGGGCATGAGTCTGATGAGGAGCAGCTGTGAAAGCTGGGAACACTCAGCCTGGAGGAAAGGAGGCTCAGGAGAGACCTTAATGCTCTCCAAAATTTCCTAGCAGGAGGGTGCAGCCAGGTGGGAGTTTGTCTCTTTCCCAGATAACAAAGGACAGCACAAGGAAAGACTGCCAGTGTCAGGTCAAAACTCAGCTCACCTTGATGTGTACCTGGACAAGAGATCCCTGAGCAGATTTGTCCCAAGGAAGTGTTGTGTTCAACAGCACTGTGTCTTCCAAGACAGCTCAGGATTCAAAAATCTTCCATGGTGTGGTGCAAATCCTTTTCTTCCTGACTGTTGCACATGTCTTGCTGGTCATCACCACCACAACTTGGTGTGTACTCAGGGATCCCAGCCCCCATAGCCTGCACTGTCCTTGTCCATAATTACATGCAACTGTATGTAGCAGCATCAGTGAAATCCTGGGGACCTTGACTTATTCCCCTCTTGAACCTTAAATGAACAGCACCTTGCACACAGAAGTTGAGTCGTCACAATCCTCAAGTGGGTAATGTTTATTTTTCCTCTGTTGCCTATTCCCCTTCTGGAAGAAGGAAGATCAATGGACTGTTTTAGCTCACATGACCTCTGGGAATACAGGATGCTGCCAGAGTATTTTTTTTTTTAAGAGTCTGTGGGGGGGGAAGGGGCTGGGAAAGAAGAAAGAAATAAAAAACCCCTAAAGCTTTAAATACAGCCTCTTCCATGACCCTTCCCCAAAACCAATATTTTCCTAATAAAATAATGTGTAGCTTGTATTTTATTTTCCCCATCAACAAGGACTGTGAGTTCATTTGTTTGTTTTACATTGGCTGCTCAGAACAGTGTAGCTCTATGAGGTTAAAGAGATCCTCTGAGAAAGATCCTATTGATTTTAATTACCGAGAAACAGCCCACAGGGACAAAAGGACTTTGGCTGTTTATTTAGCCATCGCTGTGCTGCAGTATTGTGTAAGGAGAGATCAAATCAGTTGCCCTCATTATTACAATAATAATAAGGCAGAAAAGGTGCCTCCAGGCCTCAGTTTTTTTTTTTTTTAATTTTTTTTTTTGAGAGACAATAACCTCCACCACTCCTCCCAGTAATAAAAGGCAGACTTGAGGAACAAGGAGCAATTACTATTCGTCAATATTAATTCAATTACGCTCCTGTTATTTATATTACAGGAAGGATTGTTTAATATTTTAGAAATATCCCAACCAAACCAGGGGCCACATCTGTTCTTTTACAGATTGATTTTTATCCCTGCTAAATGCATGTTGAATGGTTTTTACCTCCTTTGGGCTGAAGCTAAGGTTAATTAGTTATTCAGCACAAACCAGTGGTACAATGGTTGTTTCTAAGAGTATCTGGGTTGACAATACACCTACTTGTGTGCTAAACTGGAAACCCTCCAGGGATCAGCAAGCATTTACTTGCCTGGGATTTCTTCCCATCCATTCTGGACTAATATCAAGCCAGGTTTATGGTGGTCTTGAGAGAATAGAAATCAGTTTGTTCTGCTTATGCTACTTGCTAATTTTGTTTTCTTGGAGCCTGCACCTCTGAGTTAGTCTGCTCTGTGATTTGGTTCATGTTCCCTTATGAGAATTTAGTATTTCCTCATAGGTATTCTCTTGCTTAGTTACTTTTTAATGAAGTCTTGATGCTTTTGACAGTAAGTGCTCAAACAGACAGGTTAAAGTGCCTTCTGTGAATAGTATCTCAGGTCTCACCTGTGTCATAAGAAATATTCTGGCCCATATTCTTGTTGGAGTTGATTTTGTAAGCTGTGCTTGATTGAGTATCCATCCAGCAGGTGGTTTAATGCAGGGGCTGGTTGTATAAAACCAGTTTTAATGTGGACTTGAGCAAAGGTGCAAACAGCTGTTGAAGGCAGAACTGATCTCTCCAACCCCATGGCCTTGCAGTGTGTAGATGCACATTGTTATTGGCATTGGAAAAGTAATGGAGCTGCAGGTCATTAAAATGCAGCTGTAATTTAGCTGTGATCTGTGGGAGCCCTGTACCTGTAGAGGGTTCTGCAGATGGGTTTTAAAGAGAGCCCAAGAATAAGTCATATTGCACCATTTGCAGTCTTCTGTGTGAAAGGCAAGGGAGAATTTGTCTCAATATTTGGGCATCAGCTCAGCAACTGACCTCACACCTAAGGGTTTTCTTTGTTTTCCTTTAAATCATGGCACTAGGAAAGGATTTCCTGGTTCTTGTTCTCCTTCAGCTGAAGCTGTTCTTAACTTCAGAGAATGTCACATGTGGTTTCAGCTATTTGAGCCATCCTCTGGGCCACTGTGTTTCACTGACTACCCTTGTGACTAGTAGAGTTCCTAAGTGTTTCAAGCAGAGAGGTTTCAGCTGGTAAGGCTAATGCAGCACAGCACTGGGCAGGTGTTGCAGGTCAGTCCCTTGTTTAAATAATAGGTTTTTCTCCTGATGGTGCTTCCTTAAATATCCAGAGATGGTGTAGATTTGTCTGGAAGGATGCACAGGGCATGTTTCTGAGCTGAGAGCTGCAGCATTGCCCCAGGATGTGATAAAACACTGCAGGTACAGAATCTTTGCCAGTGGGCTGCTTTTGCAAAATGGGTTAAAACATTTGACTCAAATATTTCATCTTTTTGTCAGTGTATTAGGCTATTGTTTGAATAATTCTCTAAAATAAAACACTTTAACTCAACTGGGCTAGCTGAATTTAACTGTTTAGTCTGAATATTTCTGAATATAGCAGTTTAGGCTGTTAGAAGCCAATATTGATCATGAGGGTGGGAAGTAGCACAGATGGGTTTAGAAGGATGATGAGCAGCTAATAACAAAACACCTAAGATTGCATTAAGTTTAAAGATTGCATTTTAGATCTTTAACTGCATCCCAGGCTTGAAGACTGCATGTTTCATACTTTCAGCTTTTCCAGCAAGTGAGTGGGCTAAGAATATACTTCTTCAGATTTTCCGTGATCTGGTCATGGATTTATGCTATTTCTGTTCTGTTCTATTTTGTGACATATTCTATTTCTGTGATCAAAGCACCCCTCAGAAGCTGTCAATATAGGAAATCTGTGTCTAAGAAGAAAAGTAGAATAATTAAGCTTATTTTCAATGCGATAAAGTAGAGGAAGGAAGGACAGAGGATGACACTATTTTGGTCTGCAGACACTGTGAATAAGGGATCCCCTAATGAGAAATCAGAATTAGCTGATGGAAAAGTATCTAAAATTAATGATTTAGGAGAAATTAGTTTTTAATGAAAGATTGTTTTAAATGTCTGGAGTAGAGATAAATAGGGTGTGTTAAGTCTGTAAAATTGTGTGTAAATATCATGGGTTTATTCTGTAAAATTGTGAGGGTGATCTAGGGTACCAGCTGTTTGTGCAGGTATATCTGAGAATGCTTTGCTAGACAAACCTTGTCAGGCAGCTGAGAAATGTTGAGTTGCTCTAGCAGCAAACAGCACAAAATAAGCTGAAGGACCAGGTGTTCACTCAGTTTTTTGTCATAGAACCTGCCCTGGGATCACATATGCTGTGAAGTTTCCAGGTATGGTCTCCTTTTCCAGAGCTAAGGTCTGTGGTCCAGACTACACTGAGATTAATGAGGAATTAACTGGAAATTGGACCATGGCTTCAGGAAAATTCTTCCTTTCAGCTGTGGCTTAGCTCCCCACAGTAAACTGTACTCCATCACAAGACTAAATCTTAAACCTATTTTAAGACCTTTCTTGAGAATAAACATTAAATAACTGCTTTAGTGTCTCTAATTCAGGCTTGTTAATGTTTCTCCAGTATTGCCTCACCAGTCCCAAAGACCTGTTTACCTTTTGTCCCCTTCTCAGTCCTTCTCTTACCTCCCATTTTCCTATATTTACATCTGTCTCTCTGTCTCTTCCCTCTGTATATAAAATGCCAGTCTCTTTCAGTACATATATTATGGATTTGCCCACCACTTCTCATTTACCTCTGGTTTTGCCCTCAGTTCCCATGAAGGGGCACCTACAGCTGCTGCTTCTTCATCATCTTCGTCTTCCAAAACCCCTGCCCTTGCTACAGGATTTGTCTTTCCAATGAATATGAAAAGCCTGTGCAGCTCGTTGATACTTTGAGGCAAAAGGGCTGCTGCAGGTCCAGAGATGTTCCTTCTGTGCAGGATTCCTCCCAGTGCTCCTTCATGTGTGAGCCAGGGCTTTGTGCCAAAACCATACCGAGATCATAAGGACTTTTGGAAAATAAATCTCTCCTGATTGTGGGGGTGTCTGAGAAGTTTTTTGAGAAATTTCTGGGAAACTGAGTGAGAATGTCTCAGATTTCTCCAGTGTTTGCTGGAGAAAAAGAAAACCCTCTTTTGCTGGCTAAGCCTTACCTGGGCATACAAATATTTATACATCTTAGTTAGACATAACATGAATAGTATTGATTTGGTCTTGCAAGGGAATTTGCTTGTTTCTCTGGGCCAAATCCCCAATGAATTTATAGTGATCAGGACATTCTGCTTGGGTGGCTATATGACAGCAGTGCAGAATGGAAAATCTTGCTGTAAAAGCTATTGAATCAGGAGGGGACAATAAAAGGATTCTGTTGTTCACCCCCTTGGTCATGGCTTTTGGTTATGGTTACAGCTTAACATAACTACCCATCAAACAACTGTGTATTTTTATGATCATGTGTAGGGTGGCTGGTGAGTGCACAGGTACAAAAGATTTAAAGCTGGTCTCTTTTTGTTTTTCCTTTTTGAAGGCTACATTAATTGTTCTGATGCCTGAGCATCTGCCTGATATGCATTGTTTCCTCTGCAGACTGAGAAAGACAAAAGCTAAATACAAATTTATTGAACGGGCAAGCTATAAACCCTGAAGTTTGCACAGTATTTTAATGGAAATTATACTTTGTCAAAAGCACACATATCAAATTTTCTTTGTGGAGATTAAGGTTCATCAGTACCAGAATTAATTAAAAATTTCCTGCCAAGCTTACTCACTGCTCTTCTGTTTCTATATTTAATTTTTAGCTTTATAAACTAATGGGAGGAATATGTCTTTTATTAATTCAAATGCATAATATGAAAATGCACTTTGTAAAGGAATTCACTTTTCTGTTAAAAAAATCCATTAAATTTTTGGTGGCAAAAGGGACTTTAAATAATTCTTCAGCTTTCATTTCATGTATTTTTGCAGTGTTACCCAGCAAAAGCTGATTCATTATCTGCTGTCCTAACTTTACCTGCTCTCAATAACTCACAAGTTCAGGTCACCCTGCAGTGCCTCCTTTCGCCTTCGCTCAGATACCATGTCTAACTGAATGGAATTGACCTGTTTAAGGCCTCTTCACTCCAACTGAATTATTTGATCATAGCCACAGACATCTGTTTGGGGCAGTAATTGGTTGTTTATAAGAGCACAGGAGAGCCACCAGCAGCAGCAAGACAATAAAGGCAAGGGACAAGCATGGAGGGCATGTAGACAGGTCCTGACAGACCAGTGTCTGCTTGAGATAAGCAATGCAGATTAGTTATATGTACTCTATCTCACCACTGGGGCCTAATAATCCCCTTTAGCACTCATTCACAGTTATGTAGCAGACAGAAAACTAATACAGGGGGGAATCTGGTCCCACTGCCTTGCCACAAATCTCAGACACAGCTCCTGGAATCCGCGGGGTTTTACCGTACAATTAGTTTTAAATGCCAATTTCATGGCGGCTCATGAGATGGAAAATAGAAGAATAGTAGGTAAAGGTACCCATTGCAAACTAGATTATTTGAGAGGGAAAGATGGCTCCTCAAGATGTGGCTGTCACTGCTGCTTCCTAGCTTGACAGCCACAATGTGGACGTGGAGGTAAAGGGTGACAAAAATATAACTTGAAGGGCTGAATAGCTGGAAAAAAAATGACGTGGCATTTCTGTGCTGTTTGTGTACAGAGAGCAGACAATGTGGGTTTTAATTGATTTGCAAAACCTTGTTGCAATTATTATGGAACACAGGATGGTTGTGTCTGAGGGTGATTTGCAGTGGCAGCAGGCATGTAAAGCTGTGAGAGATGCACTGGGTTTGTCCTGGTACAACTGCATGTGTGCTCCCCTCACTGTCAAACCCAAACACACCACACACCTCATGGGTGCTGCCCATCAGGGTTTAAAGGAGGCTGCAGAGACTGGGATTTAAGAGAATTCAATGTTCACATTCAAATGTTGAACTAAGTAATTTTTAACTACATGCATAAACAAAAATGCATTTATGTTAATGTTGCACATTAGTTTTAATTTCAAATTAGAAGTCTGCATTTTGCAAGACATAGATACCTGTTACAGCCCTGAGCCAGTGCAGGGAAGGAGAGAGTGCAGAGATGGATATTAAGATTGGCAGATCCTGGGATGTTTGCTTGAATTCCAGAAACACAGATTAGTGGGACATGGTGCAGGTGATGGAACGAAAAGATTGCCATTACTGTGGTTGTTGTTATGCTGTGCCACTCATTTCATGGGTAGCAGTTGCTCTCAGTGTGATGTAAATATGTGCTTATATGCAAATGGTAAGAAATCCTGTTCTCCAGAGGTGTCTTGGTTTTAGTGGTGCAAAGAAAATGTCTCTGGCTCCTGAGCTTTTCAAGTCCTGCATCTTGAAATCTGGTAATTTTTTGTGCAAATAATAATGAAAGTTTATTGTAGGCATCAGTGAGAAAGGTAATCCCATCTCAAACTACTTTCTTAAAGAAATTCTACTACTCAAGGTGGAAAAAAATGGAAGTTGTTGACCTAAAAGCTTGGATCATTGCTCTCTACAAGTACCTCTAAAGACTGCTGTAGCCAGGTGGGGGAAGGTATCTTCTCTCAAAAATCAAATGACAGAATGAGAGGAAATGGCCTCAAAATGTGCTGTGGGAGGTTTACATTGATTATTAAGGAACTTTTTCACCTAAAGAGTGATCAAGCACTGGAAAAGGCTGCCCAGGGAAGTGGTGGAATTATCATCTCTGGAGGGATTTAAGAGGTATGGTTATGGTACTTGGGGACATGGTTTAGTGATGGCCTTGGCAATGTTGGGTTAATGGTTGGACTCAATGGTCCTAGAGGTGTTTTCCAACCTAAATGGTTCTATGAGTCTGACTTTCTCTGTTTAGCAAGTATCATATTTAATTTCTTTATGTATTTGATCAATCTACAATCACAAAAGAATTTTTGCAGGCATCTGTTTGGCATTTTCTGTTGAATATCCCAATATTCCATTTGTGTTTTGCACAGCTCCCTCTCTACATGCATCTCCAAAAAGTCTCATGTTTCTGGCATGAATTTCACATTCACATGGAACCTGATTTGGAAGAGACATAAAATTTGCATGGGAAACAAACCTTGCATGCAGAGGGCACTTTTAATGAGTTTTCTTAGTTAATTGCAGAAGCTTCAAACTCACCAGTAAGGGACAGAATCCTCAGTAAATTCACACAGCTCTGTTGAAATCAGCAGGGCTTTGCTGCTTTACAGTTCTGCTCTGTGGTTTTTATCTGGGATTTTTTTTTTTTTTTCACTTAGCATTGCCAGCTAGGGAGTTATTGCACAAGCAGGCTGTAAAGCACAGCAATGTTTTTGACTCCATCTACATGTCCTGTATTTGTTATCTAATTGCCAATAGACCAAACTGCAAAGGGACAATGTTTTTCAACCAAACGACCTGTAAGTAGCAGGAAATCTTATGCTCTCACCTCTTTGGCCAAGACAAGAGCATCCACATTTTACATAATGAGAGAAATCAACTGTTCTTTATCAGTGCTTTTGGTGCAATTGCAAATCTTTAAAGCCTAGCTGCTTCTTGGATTTAACGACTGCATCCCAACCCTCCATGCATCAGGAGCATGCAGGTCCCTTTTATACAACTGCAGTGAATACCCTGATTTGTAACCTGAATGAGCTTAAAATTCAGCCTCAGATGTTCATGCAGGATCCCTGGAAGCTCAAAGGGAGACGTGTGCTTCCATACAACGGGGGATTGTGAGTGTTTATTTAAGTTATGCATTTCTATTTAATAAGTTGCAATTAAATAATATGAGGACAATTTACAGTGTCTCTGGTCACTCCAGATTCCTGGCTGGTTGCAGCCTCTGCAGCTGTATGAGCAGCAGCACTGAAATCCTTCCCCATGTGCTTGTTATGGGGTGCACAGAGGTACTGCTCAGGCTGCAGCCCCAGCTGCTTCTTCAGAACTGTAATTTCTTATTTGGACACATGAGCAATCCTGATTCTTTGTTCAGTGTGTCTTCCCCAAGATGTTCAGTCACACCCAGCTAAGGTGTTGCTGGAGTGACTGGCATGATGGGTATGATTTTCCCTTGGGAATCCATCTGAGATGCAAATTGCATTTTCTGAGTATCACACTCCATTTCAGATCCCAGCCAGAGGTCCCTTTGCTGATAGCAAATCTCAGAACTACAATATTTAATGTTCTAGGACTTCTAATTAAATAATAAATTACAATTACAGCTGTTACTAATTATTCTTATTACCACAGTCCATTCCAGTGAATAGTTGTATCAGCCAGGTTTCCATTTCTGCAGAATTCTGATTTGGATTGTCCTCCTGTGTCTCTGCATCTAAGGCAAAGATTGGTGTCCTCTGGCTTATCCTCCACTTCTTCAGAGGGACAGTTCAGCTTAATGTTCAATCTAGTTTGCCTAATTATTCAAGCCTCTAATAGCACAGATTAGTCAGATCAGCAGGAAGGTTTCAAATCAAAAATATAATAATTGCTATCACATTGGCCAGTCTAATCAGCACAGGCTGATAACATCTGCTTTACTCCATCCTTTCATATTGTGAATTAAGTCTCCAAACTGAACCAAACCATTTCTAGGAGTTGTATTATCACCATTTGGTCCTAGCAGCACTTTTGAGCTCTCACAACACCCCTGGAGATAGAAAGCAATATACATTCCTTTCAGTTAAATTTAGTTTGGTTTTCAAGTGAAAAAGAGTCCCAAGAAGTATAGAAGAGCCTAAGCTGTCCTTGGATGTAACATGTTTGGCTGTTATAACTAAAAGACAAATACTAATATTTTTTCTTTTATTTCCCCTGATTTCCTTTATTTTTAATATTTTTCCTTATTTTTCTTCACTTTTTCCTTCCCACCACAGTAACATCTGATGTCTTCTATAACATGACCAACTCCATCACCAAAGGGTTCATTTGCTCTCATCTCATCAGCTAGTCTTGAAGTCACGTGCAATGTAGCCTCTCATCTTGATTTTGCATCCTAAAAAATCAGGTAGTGTTTATTTTCAAGTAGGGCCATGGAAATACTATTGGCTTCTGATGCAGGTGATGCACAAGTTTTGCACAAGTTTGTGGCTCCTGGACTTTGCTCCTGGATTTTGTTTTGCTGCCCTTCAGTAACTCTGCAGAGGGGTCTGTCTCCTGTGTGTCCTGATTTGACAGCACGTGTTTCCATGATCCAGAAGAGAGGAGTTTCTAGCCACTGCTATCATCCCAAAATTTTCAGTGTCTTTCTAGTAATCCAAGATTTAAATCTTGGGGCATCTAGAATATAAGGACATTTTCAATTCCACTTGTTTGTTTGTTTTTTTTTTTCCCTCACCTCTTTTTCTCTGATTACTTATGCCACTGTGAACCTTAGGGGCTGAGACATCTTTTATAGCATTTTCATTTCTACCCTGCTTGTAGTAGAGCCAATAGATGAACTCAATCATATCATTCATGGCATGAATGTCTTATCTCAGCTTGATTATTTGGATTTTAAATGATTTATACATAAACTTTCTCTCATTTGCTTTGTTTGCTCACATATGCTTGAATAAAGAAAATAGCAAAGCATAGTAAAGAACCTGAATTCAGAATTTGAAGGTTCAGAATGCAAATTGGCACAGGATGCCAGCTGAAAGCAAAATATATTCATGACAAAAGCTATGGTGACATGATTGTTACTCTTGCTTGTTCAACTGATCTTCAGTTTCTCCTAGAAAAGCTTATTTCACACAGTTTGTACTGCTATGGCTCCACAGGGGTTTTCCCTGGAAGTGTTCAAAAGGCATTTGGGTGTGGCTCTTGGGGACAGGGTTAGCAGTGAACAGTGGTGCCAGGATAGCAGCTGGACTCAGTGGTCTTAGAGATCTTTTCCAACCTTAAGGATTCTATGATCTCAAAATCCTAGATCCTAGATTTTTCCTTTCCATAACCCTCATAGATTTGGCAAGTAGGATTATTGCCACAGGTGGGAAATGATGGGGCTGTGGCAGGTCAGGAATGAGCTGGGAAGAGGGACTTGCTCCCTGGTGTTTTTATTCACAGCTCCTCCACCATGGACATCAGCTCAGCAAAGGTCAACCACAGAGTCTGGTTCCAATTTCTCTGGGAAAACCTCTTGGCAGTGATTGCTCTTTCTCATAAGCAATAATTATGGTACAAAAAGAGTTAAACTCATTGCTTAAATTGGTTTCCAAATTTTGCAGAGAGCTCAAATGGTGGACTGATTAAATTTTACAGCATATTTCATTGCTAAGTGAGTAACACGAATCAGTGTTTTTATCTCCTTTTAATTTCTAGTGCTTTTTGCTCACTATACCACATTAAAACAGAGAAAGAAAACAAGAAATCCAAGTGAAAATCCTTGTTGTTGCAGAACAAGAATCAAGTCTTAGGGGACAGCTTTTGAGGGTCAAGGAATGAAATGTTCTCAGTTCTGTTAATAATTCATGTTGTTACAGAGATATGGAGCTCTTGGACTGAAATAAAAATTAGACTGAATACAAATTTGATAAAATTGTGGGACTTCGGGGTCATCTGAAAAAGTTCCAGGAACTCAGTGAATTTTGACTGAATGTCCTGCAGAGTTCTCACATTCTTCTGTCCAGCAGTGAAATAATAGTTTCAAAACACTGCGATGACACTGGCTTTATTTCAGAAATCTCTGAATATTTTACTAGGAGGAAGTTTTTCTGAAAACACAAGAATAGGAATTTCTAAACCTTTGTGACAGGGTAAGAGGAGGAGGTATATTCTGTCTATCAGCAGTGATTCAGCTGAGACTCGGACTGGATTTTAGACCCGGGTCCATTCTGAGCATCACTCTTGAGGTCAGCAGGACTCAAGCCAGTGCAAACTGCACATGGTAAAAAAATTTACTGGCTATGTGTTGACTGGAAAGCTCATTTCAGACAGACCTGGACTGAGAACTACATGTGGGTGTTATCTCTGAACATCTACTCTCCCACTCAGCACACGCAGCTTGCATTTAAACTCCAGAGAAAGTGACTGGCTTGGGAACTGGGGAAAATATTCATTTGTTTTACAACCAAAGGTACCTTTATCTTCACATACCCAAATGTGAAAAAATATTTGTCTCCCACCAATGAAATATAATATTGATATCACCTCCAAGAAATGCAGTGCAGTGCTTTTCCTTCTGTTTTGTGCTGGATGTAAACAGCAAACACCCGTGACACCCCAGTGTGATGGCAGCCAATAGACTGAGCACTTACCCTCGCTGCTGTTGTGTAACCATGGGCAATTTATCTAAGTCTCACCTCTCTTAAAACACTTTTATCAAAATTGGCGGTCAAACAGCACTGAACCATGGTGGCCTCAATCTTAAATGCTGTGGTGCAGATTTTAATTTGGGAAAGATTAATGCACTCTCAAGTGTTAATGCCACAGCTTTCTGTTATCTACATTGATGGGTGTCAGCTAATTTCTGCAGAAGGATTGTAAAGCAAACTGTGCATGTTGATGTTTCGGAAACCTAAGCTCCAGAATGGTGAGATAATAGAGAAGGGAATGGAACTATTTTCTCAAATTTCTTTTAAATTAGAAAATGTTTCCCCTGTCTTTGTAAAGCCGAGCTACCGAGTCAATTCCACTCAAGCTGATTCTTGAAGATATAGGGAATATTTCATTTAAAGGAGCAGTAAAAGTGTCAAAAGATACTTTATCAAGGTTACTTTTAGATTGAAGATAACAAGCCATCTTGTAACAAATAGAGACCCCCACAGTAAGCTTTGTAATTTCCAGTGCTGTAGTAGTTCTTAGTCTCTGTCTCCATCATCTCTCACAAATGTTTTTCCTTGTCTGGCCACATATAATCATAATCAGCGAAACCCCTTTTGTTCATTTAATAAAATGACAATAGCTGGTATACTTTGACTGGTTTATTTTTCAACTTCGTACAGTTTAGCAAATACAATTGGAGTTTGTTCTAGTTTTTAATAGACTTTCCAAACTGTGAAGAAGATCTCTGGGAAGAAGATAACTGTGAAGAAGATGATGCACAATAACTCGGAAATTTTATTTGTGCAGACTAATTTACACAGGAAGGGGGGGAATGCAATTAAGCTCATAAAACTTGCTCCAGCAATGATCCAGGTCAAGAGGCTAATGGTGAATTGCATGAATAACAGTCACTCACCCAAGTCACATTAAACAGTCTTGATAATATCATCCAAAATAGCCAATTATTTTGAGTGTTATGAGAAGGTCCTGTTGTTATTTAACAATGGTTTATATGGGAAAATAGTAATAAAGGGTATATGGTAAAATATAATTTCAAAGGGATTAGTTGCAATTCAGTTCACAGTAAACTATTTTTGTGCCAGAGGGATGAAGGAGCAATGCCTTAGAGGAGAGTGAAGTGCATATGGTTTGGCAGTGATTTTAAATGTTCGGTGCTTGCCAAGACAGTGCCATTGGCTCCAGTTTAAAAGCAGGAGCAAAGAAAATGGCACAACCAGTGCAGCAAGCCCTACTCACTGCAAAGCACCTTCCCCATGGCCGTGGGTTCCTCCTTTGGTTACAGTGAGGGATACAAGGGTGGGAGGGTTAAGGAGGGAGATAGTGAAGATGTGAAATGGCCAGGTATGGTAAAAGAGGTTCAAGGATTGTTATTTTGTTATATCTTGCTGCATTTACCAGGAAAGGAGTAGAAAAGGGGTGCTCAGTTTAACTCTGGATTTTGAGTTAGGGGTTTTCTGACTTTCAATCTGTTAAATTTATATAATAATGTTTGCCTGTATTAATTTTTACAGATATTCTTCTTCTTGATTCGAATTGTTTTCAGTTTATTTTCAGAGCAAAAAATTATTATATCTGCTTTAGTTGTGGTGACCCACATAACTCTTGGTAATCCAACTTTTGTTGGTATTTATTAAAATCATGTGACTATACTTGTTGCACATTATTAATAGTAATGCAAAACATAGATTAAATCTTGACATGATCTCACTTTGCTTTTCTTTGTCAGGTTCTGATGGAGTAAAGGTTCACTGACACCTTTTCAGTAAACATTCTTTGTTCTTTAACTTGACAAATGGAGATTTTTATTCAACTATTGACTATAACAGACCAAAAAAGGCCAACATGTCAAGTGGTTTGCTTTTACATTAGGATGTGCATTACCAGAGAAGTCAGTCCACCACTGATTCTCTCCATACAGGAAGGAAATTTTGCAACTTAGTGACAATTTTGTAGTTTAGTTTTTGCTCTGACTGGTGCAGATCTGGTTGAAATGTAACTGTTCCATCTTGGCTTGCAGGTGCTAATCTTGAGATTATACCAGATTTATTTCTCATGCTCTCTCTTCTACCTTCTTAGAGGTTTGACCCTGAAGTTCACACAATGTAAAAGCAGATTTCAACATCTTGAACCTGGTGTGATGGGCAAGCAGAGGTTTCACTAGAACATCTTAGAGCATGTTGACATCAAGTAGTTTTCTGTTGCTTGACAGCCAGGATATCCCAGCCATAATAAAAGGGTTAAATTAACCTGCACAGACCTACATGGCACTATTCAGTTTTTGGTTTTATTTTGAGACATTTGAGAGCTTTCAAGGAAGAGGAGTCAAGTGCCTCTTTAGGGGCCCAAGGGTGAATCTGTACAACACTGAGATGTTTGAGAGGAATTACAAAGGATTGCTACTGCTATGATCTGAGCAAGGCTACAAGTCAATTTGAGAAATATCACCACTGATGATTAACTCACTACTGCATATTTTGATAGTCCTCCATTGGACAGGGACTATAGCTGTGGTATGAAAATAAAAAATGCCCTTTTCTGGAGAAAAATTAATGACAGAATTGGAAGTGCTCTGGAACCTGGACACTTGGGACATGACTGTAAAGGGTCCTATGGGACAACATGGGTTTTCATAGTTTTGCCTCTGTGTTGAAACAGTTTATTCTGCTGCTGGGTTGCCATGGCTTCAAATATGCAACGTGCAGCTTGTCATAAAATTCTGATTGAATTTAAACTGTGTGTGTGGTTAGGGAGACATCTGTTAATTGTTCATGAAATTAATTGAATGATGACTATCTAGTTGAGTTTTCACTGGATTTATTCCTAGAGGCTGTAATTGCTAGTTTTGTAAAAGGTATCTCACAAGCAGGTTATTTTTAAAAAGAAAAAGCCCCTTACATGTATCTTCTGTCAGCCTGTATTCTGCTGTTGAATGTGCAGTTTTAAAAATGGGATTGTAGCAACTTCTCATATTAAAGTGAAATGCTTGTTTTTCATACAGGAATTACAGAGTGTAAAATAATTGGGCTTACTGAAATGAATTCAGCATCTCTGAGAACAAAATCATTGAGCCTACTGACTAAATTTAACAGCCTAATAGAAATATGCAGGTGAAGGTACAATTAATTTTAATTACTAGACTATACATTGTTAGTTGCACAGCCATGAGTAAAATTAAAATGGCAATCACAATTAGAAAATTGCAACCTCATTGTGCAACAAATTAGTCACAAATTAAAAGTCCAGGAACTATTATACATCCACTTTATTGCTTTATGACCATTATTGCCCTGATATGGATTTTATTTCTTTAATGTCGTGTCCACTACTTTTCACCTTATCTTTGTTTAGAATCTCTGGCTCCTTCCCAGATTGTGAATCTAAGAAAAGAAATAATATATGCTGGAGGGCTGACTTCCCTATTCACTCTGGACAGAAACTCCTAAGTGGCCCTGTCCTGCTTTCAGAACAAGGTTTGTCACTGACTTATTTCAGTGAGGTTTCCAGAACACAGAAAACAGCATTCAGGGGGTAATAGCTGAGGTCTGTGTGTGATGTAACCCTTTTAAAAAAGGTCATGCCAGTTAAACACAGGAATCTGGAGGGAATCTACATTGGTGTAAGTTAGACTCTCTCCCACCCCTCCCCTCTGGCTGGGCACAAACTGAACCCCTCCCCTCTGGCCTGCACAAAGAATTTTGGCTACAGAAGTATCTCTGCTTTAAGCTAAATTTTCAGCTGTTCTTGACATGGATTTATGAAATGAGGTTTAACAATTATCCCAATCCTGCAAGCTTTGTGGTGGTTGAAGCTGCTTTGCCCTGGAACCCTTGAGGAGCCATCATGGAGTGGCTGAGCTGCAGCAGTGCCTGCAAACACCTGGAATGCAGCTGCTGAAAGTGCTGCAGAGCCTGCACAGTCACAGCTCCTGCTGTCCCACACCTGGAAATGAGGGTCTGTACCCACCTCATCCCCACCTGCAGGTGAGTGCAATGGCACCAACAGCACTCACCATTGCCACAACACTGCCTTGAGCCCCTTGCAGGCTGAACCCCGTTTTGGGGTGATCTGAGGCTTTACCAGATACCTAGATGCCTCTTGTGCACAACTAAGGATCTGTGGAGGTGGTTAAAATAACTTCAGTCCCAAAATCTCCTTTTCTGTCCAAGATGCACTAGAGGAGCAATAAAGAAATTCTCTTATCAGCATCTAAAGTATGCACTGTGCAGTTAGCCCAGTTATCCATCTGTGGGATCAGAATGGCTTGTGTTAAAAAGAACCCTGAAAATCATCCAGTTCTATCCCCCTGCCATGGGCAGGGACACTTTGCACTGGAAGGTTGCTGGAAGCCCATTCAGCCTGTCCTTGGACACAGTCTGGGCTGGGACATCCACTCTGAGCATTCCATGCCAGTGTCTCAGCACCCTCACAGTAAAGAATTTCTTCCCAATATTTTATCTAAACCTGCCCTTTGCCAGTTTACAGCCACCCCCCCTTGTCCTGTCACTCCATGCTCTTGTAAATATTCTCTCTCCATCTTTCTTATTGGGTCCCTTCAGGCCTTGGGAGTCCCCCTAAAACCTTCTCCAGAACTCCTGAGGGAGGCCAAGGCACAGGACTGGGCACTGGGAAGAACTGGGATATAGCAGGATATTAAATCACAGTTCATATAGAGGAGCTGGGGAGGGGGTTTAAGACCAAGCAGCCAAACCCCAAAGCAATCTCTGCTCTTCACATGATCTCAGCTCTCTGGGGTCCTTTCTAAAATCACCAGAGCGTTGGTCAGCTTGTGTGAGCCCCAGCAGGGCCTTTGCAGTGCTTGGAGAGCTGAAACTCCATTTCAAATATGCAATTGAACAGCTATCAGAGGTAATGATGTTTAGTCACTACCACTTGGGACTGGATTTTAATTGATGACCCAGAGGTGAAAGTGTTTATATTCCATTACCTGCTATTGTCAGTAATTTTTTTTTTTTTCTGTAATCCTCTTTGCTGTAATATGAATACTTTGGGAAGGGGAAATTTAAAGTGGGTCTGAAGATATGAAAGTGAGAAAAGATATGCTTACTCCCTGGCTATCTCTCTATATTTAAGGCCTAACAGGAACTCCTTAGTATAATTCCAAATTCTGTTGTCTACTCTTAAAATAGAATCAACATATAATTTATTGAAACAATTTTTTTAAACTGCAGATTGTCAGTTTGAATTTTCCACAGATTTTTGTTTCCATGTTTGCACTGTTCTCAACAGGAAGGATTCCTTCTTGTCTGAAGCAAAACTCATCCATTGTTGCTAATCAAACACTGAAATCTCCCTCAGCTCTGGGAGTGAGAACCTGTGATTTACTGCATGTTTATGCAGCTCCTAGTGCCCAATTGCACAGTCTTGTAGGCTTTCCTTCAGGATATAAAATGAGGAAAAAAATAGTAACATGATCAACTAATAAGACTTTTTTCTCAGAAGTCACAGAAGTTTCTTATTAGCATTAATTTTTATATCTCAGACCTCCCTGTTTTAGAATTTCTTGATGGGCTAATAAGGATGATTTCGGTCTTGTGGACCAAAATGTGGAGGCATAGAAATGAAATGGCAGCTTGGAATCTGTCTGGATGTATTCTGTACAGCTGTTTTTTTGAATAATTTCTGAGGCAGGGAGTATCTAAAATTAGGGAAACATCTATAAGTCCCACTGGCTTATATCTATTTACTGTCTGTTCTTTTTTATTTTTTTGGAAACATGTTCCTTCAGCATTAATATTAGCAGTAGTAACACAAATATTTCTTATGTTTTTGAATTTTTTTAAAAAAGTTATCATATCAGCTTCTCTATTAGAAAAACAGATTTAATGATAAGTGAAAATGACCTGTTCAGGACCTTGCAAAAGAAACAGGAATATTATCTGGATTTTTGTTTATTGAGCCATGGTGGGCTATTGAAGCTCTTCTATGTCCAGGAATTATGCATCTCTTCCTTGTGTGAAGCCAAAAGCACTTTGCATGAAGAGCTTTTCTTGGTTGTGGCCTTTCTATGCTGCTATTTTAGAGGGTTACAATTTTGTTGCTATAGGAAATGTGGTGATCTTGTACAAAAGAATATGTTGATGTAAGGAATTACTTGTTCTATTTTCTCCTCTGCTCTTTCTGGTAAGAAATCAGCCTTACCCATGAGTCAGGAGGTTTTTGGTGTTCAAATGCATGGAAGAGCTGCAATACAAATATCTTGTGATTTGGGTCAATAACTTTGCATTAATATTTGCCATTGGTAATAAGTGGGTAGAGCCTCATGGGAAAGCTGCAAAAATGGAAATGTCTCCTTGTAGACATGTGTTTGTGAAACCAGGGGCTGCAGCTGACAGAGCAATTGGAGAGGTGTCTTTAAGCTTTACTGTTGGAGTCCTGAAACTCTGTGAGACTTTTAAATTCCTTGGCATGGTGGGGAGGAGGGGAAACTTGGATCCTGAACTTCCTGTGAATCTCAGGAATATTGCATGTTTCTTATCTAGCCATTTTATTTATGCTGCAAAAAGTGTAAGTGTGATTCTTTAGCTGTAGCTGAGAAGGCAGCCCTTCATTTAATCCCAGATACTGCAAACTGCTCTATTCCCTACAAAGAAATAATTACAAATCTACATAGTAAATTATTTTCTTACAGTCTAACAGGACTCAATAGAAAACATGGGTTTGAGCATGTAGCTTTGAAATTAAGCAGTGTAACAGCATTAAAAAAAATATCCCTTGGAAACCTTCATCTCTGATTTTATTTTATATTGTTATAGTGCTCATGCTTCAGTGATTTCCTTTCATCTAGTCACTGGGCTGAGGAAATAACACAGAAAAGGAAACCTCTTGAGTTTGTGATGTACATGGTAAATGGTCATTTCAGGGACCATGTGCTATGGGGCCTCAGACTGAAGGTTTAATTTAATTGGTTGGAATTAAAAAACATTCAAGCCTCATGAAATTATAACCTTTATGCCTGGTGTGTCAGCTACATCTGACACTAGCCTTGTTGTTTAGAGATGAAATCCCTCCCCTATTTAAATGGAAGCTCCTGTGGGACCCACAGAGCCTTGCAAACAGAAGAGGCAAGTGGCTCTGATAACTACTCCAACCATGGTTAACATCAGCAGCATTTCTTTATAAAGTTTGTGTGTCTGTGTTTATATTTGCTGTTTGAAAAATCATGTCTGTTTGTTATCAGTATGCTCATACTTCTTTTAAAAGAAATATGAGCATACTGATAAAAATTTAAAATTTTTGTGCTTAAATACATGCTTAAAAATTTTGCTTTGTGTTGTCACTGAGGGAAATGAAATACGTGGGACAGAGATCTAGATTTGTGTGTTTCCTGTAAATAAATTAGAAGCTGAGGTTCAATTTAAATTTTTTTGGGGTGGTAACCTGTTTTGAATCAGTTGAACTCTCTACATGATCATTAGTTGGGTGTGTTTTCTGATACAGTTTTCCTTTGTTCTTGGTTTAGATTATAAAATGCAAGAACATAATAATAATAATTTTTTTTTCCTGGGTTTTTGTGCAGTGCTGAGCATGGGACTCAACCTCCTTTGAGACTGGAGCCACTAGCACACTGCCAAATAAAATTAATCTTTTATACAATATGCCATGAGGTTCAGATGGCATGTCTTCAATGTTTCAGGATGGACTTTTCCAAAAGAACCTGCAGGGAGGCAGATTCTCACTTTCCATAAATTTTCAAATGAAGTTGAGGACAGTCACCTTTAGATTGCTTTGGGGAATCTCCCTACAATAAATGTGCCCACCACATTTTTTATGACTCAGTAGTTGCTAGAGAGAAAATCTCTGCAGGCTTGTAGAGATGACCTTGCCCTTTAGAAGGAGATCTGCTTACAGAGATGTCCCAGCTCTGACTGTTTGCATCATGTTCATGCTGAGTTTCTGAGTCTTGTTCAAACATCTTTATTCTGTGAGAATCTGGGTCCTCAACTAGTCCAGAAACTGTGTAGTGAAACATCACAGTTTCAGTGATGGCTTCTCATAGTACCAGAACTTTTCTGTGGAAGGGTAAAAATGATGTGGAAAGCCAATCAAAGTGACCCATTCCTTCTTAGTCTTTTGCTGCCAACAGATGCATCAGATGCTTTTTCAGTTTTGTGTATAATATGGGCATAGATATCATAGTAGAATATATTGTATACATTGTTGAGTTCTGGTTATCCTAAAACAAAGATTTTAAGTGAAATAAGTTTAAAAAAAATTTCATGGATGATATTTGGAATCTGGAACACTTTTATTGCATGAGAATCTGGAGGGGAAATTAATAAGAAGTGCCAGGAGAATTGGTATAACATGGAGGGAAAAATAGCTGGGAAATTTTTGTTCTGATTAAGAAATATGAGAATGAGGAGATGAGAAATGAGAATGGGTGGTGTTATCACAGCAGAGAAAGTCCCACAAGGGACAGTTATTCTTTGATGTTCACTTCTATTGAATGTCATTGGCAGCAATTTAGGAAGGTTCAGAGAACACCAAACATGTAAAAGATGACAAGAAGGTTAATACCAGATTATCTCAAAAGAAAAGTTTTCAAAAGGAAATATTTTTGATGCTGTGGCAAATTGTCCTCCTCTGCCTGGCTGCACCATTTAGTGAAGCAGTAGGACTCATTAAAAAAAAAAAAAAAAAAAAAAAAAAAAAAAAAAGTTCAGAATATTGAAGCAGGAGTTATACCCTTGTTTTTTTGGTTTTTTTTTTAATGCAGGCAGATGTTCAGATCCCAGTTTTTTCACCTTTCTATCACCACCAAATTCACAAAACCCTGAGGAAGTGCCAAACAGTCTTGGGAACATATGCAATGCCATCAATGTGTGGGTTGACTTGTTGAGGCACTATCAACAAGAACAGTTTGTTTTCATGCCCTGTGGTGCTACTTATCCTTCAATCCTTTCATGAATAAGAAGGAGAAAATTGGTGAAATTCTCAAACTATCTGATGCAAATGGACTTTTTCAAATGTTGGATCCAGGTTAGAACTAACCCTCCATTTCAGGCTGATGTACTGTGTATAGCCAATCTAATGCATTTATTATTGAAGATATGCTTACCCTTGAAACATTCAAAGGGTGCAGCAAATCTGTCCAAAAGGTCTTTTCAACTCAGGGCTGAGTTCTGATACTTTGGGAGAGCATCAGTGCTGCTCTGTCATATGTTTCAATACAACTTTGCGGTGGTGAGGGACAAATATATGATTTTATCTAGAAACTAAGAAACTAGATAACTAATTTTATCTGGTCTTTGTTTATAGTGAGGTTTGTGCAAAATCCAACATGTTGGCTTTCTATGTTTTCTTTCATGGGAACATGGGGACAGACAGTCATCAGCACTGAAGATTTGTAGTGGTTTTAAAAGAGAGTTAAAAATCCATGAGTCAAACCTGCCTCCTTTCACCTCCTTGCTCACTGGTGCAGCCTGTGGGACATAAAGGGGTCACAAGAGAGCTGGGGTGGAGTTGTTGATAAGGGCATGGATTGATAGCACAAGAGGGAATGGCTTTAAACAGCTAGAACATAGGTTTAGACTAAATATTGGGAGGAAATTCTGTATTGTGAGCATGGGAGACACTGAAATAGGTTGCCCAGAGAAGTTGTGTCTGCCTAATCCCTGGAAGTGTTCAGTGCCAGGTTGATGGGGCTTTGAGCAACCTGGATTAGTGGAAGGTGTCCCTGCCTGTGGCATGAGGTCTGGAACTGGATGATCTTTAAGGTCCCTTCTAGCTCAAACCATCCTATGATTCGGAGCATGGAAACAAATGGGAGTCATAGCCTAACAATCAACAGATTTCCCCTGAAAACCAGGGAACTATCAGCCCTTTCCCAGCTCTGTTTCCAAGAGAAAAGCACTGAGCAACCTCCTCCCCTACATGAACCCTTATAATGATAAAAGACAAAATGTTCTGCTGGAACATTTGGAGTTGTGGGGCTTTCAGCTCCTCCAGGGACTGGGACACTGCTATCTGCAGATTGAATCAATCTGCTTCGGAAGCTGATGGTGAAAGAGCCGCTCACGATAACAAAGCGACACGTTGAGGGAGCAGCCTTTACTTCTCTGAGCATAGATAAGATGGCTTTTTAAAAAGTGAGCAGGCACACAGCAACTGCAGCCTCACCCAGTAGCAGCTTTAATCCTCCTGCTTGAGATTGGTAGAAGATTTGGCAGGTAGGAGGATGGGGTAAGTCTCTTCTTGTTATCTGAGAGGAGGACAATGCTATTACAAGTAAAGCAGCAAGAGAATTCTTGCTTGATAATAGAGTTAAGGGGAGTAAAAAGATAAACTCTGTTTTTTATGGGCGGGAATAATAAGATTGTCTGAGCTAACTTTAGTGAAACTTGTTATTCTGTCTCTGATTTTCTTGTCTTTGGGTCCCTTGGGCACAGCACTGAAAAGGGCATTGCTGTTAACCCATGGATGCTGTTCAGGGCTGCAGAGGTCCAGCCAGTTTTGTTTGCTTCAGGGCACCCCTCTCTTTTGCTGCCTCCTAGCAGTATTTTCTAGGAAATGGTTCTTAACAAGTTGGTTTTTATAATTTTTGTTTAGAGGCCCATGTTTTGCACCCTTGGGCTCAGGTGCTGTCTAGCAAATACGCCCATCTAATGAAAACCACCTCGTGTACAGTTGTGACATGGGTCTGTACCATGCAAACTAAAGAAGATTTTGGAGAGAACTCTGCCAGAGATTGCCATAGCCACTGATCCCAGCCACCAGAGGGAAACACAACCATATGCATTAACCCAGTCAGTCATGTGCATCTTCTCCATATGTGCCAAGTCTTCTTGGACAGCTGATGCTCTCCAAGGCAGCCCAAACCATTGTGAGACAACAAGATTCTATTCCTCAAATACAGCCCAGGGACTGCATTTCTCAAAGTCCTGCCCAGCTGGTGCAGTAGGGGCTGCTGGAGCCCCAGTGGGCTGTTTTGTCTCTCTTTTTGCTGCTGTTGGTGGAAGGCACTGTGGGAAGGATGCTATCCTGTCTCCACTAAGTGCATGTAAGGAGCATGGTCTGTGATGCTGGACCAGAACAGGAATAGTGTATAAAAAAGTGCTGTTGCCACAAACACCCTGAAAAGGCTATTTACAGACACTGTCACAGAAGGCTTTGCCTCTTGCCCTCCATTATCTAATGGTTTCTGTTGTCAAGAAGACAGCAGGTCTAATAACCAAGCAAACACCTTCCTGCTCTGATGAATCAGCCCTTCCTCTTTGTAACCTGCTCTTCCTGAGCTGGGCAGCCAGGCAAATACCTGTGAGAGTTTACCAAGCTGGAGAGCTCCTGCAGCCTCCTGTCTGTGTGTTTGTGTGCTGAAGCCCATACCTCTGCCTGGGGGCTGCTTTACAGGTTGGGCTTGTACTCAAACCAAATGCAAATTTATCACCAGAGGAAGTTGTGTGAACCTTGGTTTATACATAAACCATGTCTGCTGATGCATTTGCCCATAAAATTCACAACAAACCCTCCAAACCTCAATTTTGCATAATAATAATATATTTATCTAGAAATCTAGGGTTTCCTATTTTCAGAATTAGCAGAAAGGTATTTTTTTTTCTGCTGAGCAGTTTCTCAGGGCACTGGGTGCTGTTGCAGGTCTGCTGGGCTGGGGACAGGCTGTAGACAAGCCACTAGAGAGGGAGTTACCAATGGGGATGTGAAGTTGCCTGCTGCCTCTTGGTAATTTCTGGTGGGATGGGGAGGATCAGGGGATGGCAGTGCTTTCCTGAGCCAGTGTTGGCACATGATGAAAGGAAGGAATCCCTTCTGCAGCCCTGAGCCTGGAGCTCCCTGCACATCCCCTTCCTGAGAGGGTGCCTGGCTAAAGCTGGTGAAGCACCTGCTGCCCACACACTGAATGCCAGGGACAAATGGACACCCTCAGGGAGGGAGGAATGTGGGCAAAGAGAAGGTTTTTTTTGGGTTGCACCGTGGCTGGGCATGAGAGGTTTGTCATTATCCTGCAGAATGCCCCCTTGGAGAAGGAGGTGCCTCTCAGTGCATGAGCTGAGCACAGAGGCAGTGCCTGTTTAAGGCTGGCTCCTTGAAAAGCAAACCAAAAACGTGTCTGTGAGACCAGCAGGAGTCCTGGAGCCCTGTGCCATCCCCAGAGCCCCTCTGCTCCCCCCAGCTTTGCTTCCTCCTCTTCCCCCTCCCCACAACTATTTAATTTTGCTCTGGCATGAAATAATAGAGTGCTGTGTATCTATTACAGATGTAAAGAGATTTAGACTGCCACAGGTTTCAGTAGCACATTCAGAGCCCTAACAAAGCTGGGTATAATAGACTCTCCCTGCCATTATCCATTCAGCAAGTGTAATAAATGACTCGGCCGCAGCCTGCCATATACCACCCGGCCCAGATAACAGCTGAAAGGAGAAAATTAAATTTTGCTTTTGTTGAAACATTATGATTTATGTATTTGTAATATAGGCTGCGGTGGGCAATTGAAAAAAAAAAAAAAAAAGGAAGATTGCTGAATATACTCCAGGGTTACTGATTGTACCATGGGCCACTTAGAGTGCTGGAAATGCTGTTCTTCTCCCTGTGTTCCTTAATAATAATAAAATCATACAAATTCCCATTAACCTTTTTGCTCATGTTGATTATTTTATTTTAAATTTTTTTTTTTTTATTTCCAAGTCTTAAGTTTTGGCCATTTACTCTCAACCTCATGAAAAATAACAGACTGATGGTTTATGGAGACAAGGCATGAAGTACCTAGGCATGTAAAAATGATGGATGTAGGTCAAAAAATCTATATATCATTTTTAGTATTTTTATAATAATTTTCTTTAAATGGGGTTGTTCCCCCCTTCCCCTCCTCCTCTTCTTCACTGCTGTCTTTAGAGTTGATGACAAGATATTCTGATATCCTCATCCTTGCAATATCTAGTCCTATAAAAATAATTAACTTCTCCCACCTTAGAAATATAGAGACAGAAACAGGAGTGCTTCACCCTGTAATTTATAATATTGCAGCACCGTCCCTTAATGTTGTAATCAGGCCTGCAAAGTCTTATCATGTTGTAGAATATAATGAACTTACTTATTCATTTCAACATCACATTTCATCTTAGTTGTTCTCCACATTACTTGCTTGTCCCTCCCCTTTTCTGAAAGAGTGGCAGAAACATACAAGTTTTCTCATTCTTTCTTATTCCTTTTCTTCATCTCCTTTTAGCTCAGGGCTTGAGCTGAGTCAACAGGCTGATCCAGGAGGTTGGGGGCTGATTTGCCTCTGCTCCCTAGGAATTTAAATGCGTACTTTTAAATTTTTTTTATTATGTGTTTTTAAGAATTTATTAAACCTATTTATGCAGTTTACACCAACAGGTTGAGGAAGCACTTGGCTGCCTGAGGAGGGACAGTTTTAGGGCCACTGTTGCTACTAAAAGTGTCTGCCAGAAATTGGGAGGGATAACTGGGATGGAATGTTCCACCCCTGGAAGGGCTCAGGGTCAGATTGGACCAGACTTTGAGCAGCCTGGTCTAGTGGAAGACTTCCCTGCCCATGGCAGGGGAGTTGGAGTTAAATGACCTTTGAAGGTCCCCTCCAACCCAAACCATTCTATAATTCTATGAATAAGGATTGTTCCTGCCCTCTTTTTGGTTGCTTAGTGGGGAGTGGAGTGATTAATCTCTTTTTTCTGACCCTCAAAGCTGTCTATACTTAATGTAGCATTAATTTGATAACAGCTATTCCAATAGTGATGATTTTGGATTTTTTTTTTCCTGAAGGAAACATTCTTTTCTGCATTTTGTTAGAGATTATGATTAAGAAACAGCTCTTGTCACCCCTGATGGAGCTGGGGCCTGATCCTTGGGAGCAATGAAGGACATGTTGAGAGCCATGGCCATGGGGAGTTCCTGTAGCTCTGCTGCAGCCTTTGCTCATAGCATCTCTTGCACCTTGATTTTTCAGAGCCTGGCACAGGTTTCTGACATTCAGTCTGCCCATTTCTGGGGCCAGACATACCTAGAAATGTTAAAACCCACCAGCAGAAATGTATATGAAAATTTATATTTTTTTTAAAAATTCCATGTGCACGGTGTTAAGCCTTTAAATGACTCGTGGTTTTTAGCCCTGCTGAGCCTGTTAGTGTTTGTGGGCTGGAGGTTTGGGTGTGCAGGGGATGTTTTACAGCCAGCTCATCTCTCCATCAGGTATTCTGCTAATGCACACTGACAGATATTTTGTGAAGCAACATTCAGTCTATTTATTGACCCCCTGCCCCCAAATGCATGCATGCAGCAGAGCATTCCAGCTTATATTTAATGCTGAAACATTTGTAAGTACTGTATATCCTATGATCTATTGGACTAATGAAAAAGAAGGTTTATCACTGCAGTCCAGTGTAAATCTGTGGATAACCTTACTGTACAGTCAATTTATTCCTTTAAAAGGTTTATTCCTTTATCAGGTGTTTGTAGAAGGTTTCACTGTAAGTACAGCAGAGACATAATTTGCTTTGGGGCAGATTTATTTGTTTCACAGGGTTATTATTTTAACAGTCTGATAATCACTATGAGTATGTTTCACCATTTGGTATTTCTATGTGTATATATGAAAGTGTGTTTATTCATTCCCTGAACAGGTTCATTTTCTTATCAGCTATTCATTTTAAAGAGTTTTATTACATATGCAGAGTGTGTAGGGTACTAGAGTGCAGTAATTTTATTAAGAGATTTATTTAGTGCCAGATATTAATTTAGCTGGTGTTTGCTGTAACACAATCATATGCTTTCACCTGGCCAATTTTCTTTTCATATCACAGTTTGCTGTAAACAATGCTTTCCCTGCACTGCAGCCTTCAAATTCCCTTTTTTTTTTTTCTTTTGAAAAAAAGTGTTTTACAGGGAGCTCCTCCACATTCTGCACCCCTTCATTTATTTTATTAATCTTATTTGATTTTTTGAAGCCTCAGTCTCAGGGAGAAGAGATCTTGTGCAGTGGCTTTTTAAAAAATGAATATGCTTAAAGATTCTGCTAAGAGAATGTTTCAGAAATGTCCCTCTAATGCCACTTAGGGATTGCTTCAGCCTTAGCACATGGCTGGGACTCTCTGGAAAAAAGCAGCAGGATGAAGATAATCCCAAAACAAAACTCTGGCTTACTCAGAGACTATGTGGTTTGGGTGTTTTGCTATGATTTAACAATTTTTATGTTGTGGAAACATTAGTTCTAAAAAGAAGAGTAAAGAAACTGCATAAACTGTAGGTGAGATCTGTCTTTAACTTTAAAATGAAGCTATAAATTAGGGGACAAAATCCAGCTGCATCACTGAGTCTCATGCTGGGGTAAAACAGAGTCTTATTTGAATCTTCCTGATGTCCAGGGGTGTTTCAGGCTGATTTCATAGGAGGATGGCTTGGTGTCCAGTTGATGGTTTAGTTTTCTCCCCCCACAGCTGTCTGTAACAAAGAGCTGCATAATAAAAATCTGTGAGTCCTCTGTGCCCAGAAATACCTGGAGGTCATGGGGGAGGCAGAGGGTGCCCAGGTGCACATTTCCAGGCATGGAGAACACTTAACTTTAGATTAAAAAGAGAAAGAGTTCTTCTATAGCAATGGGTTTTTCTGGTCCAGAGAATATAGGATTCAGTGAAAACTTCTGGGCACAGTTTGTGCTGGGTCAGGCCCTTAACTCCAGGGTTATTTCTAGAAACTGTCAAGCATAAAAAGCTAAACTGGAATCTTCTACATAACACCACAGCTATCTTCTGATTCCTTATTTGTCTCATCTTTCATCAGTAATGTTTCTTGATGCTTGACTAGACTGAAAAATGCAAAAGCATTTTTGTCAGCAGCAGAGTCAGTAATAATTAATGTTGAATTTTCTGGGATCACTGTAAGATCCTGTATAATTAAAGAAATAATATGGTTGCCTCAACCCAGAATCTGGAGTCCATAGATTCAGAGACTGAAAATTCTACTGGAGATAGAAACTTTAGAGAACTTCTGAACATCTACACAGCCATACTGAGATGAGGAATCATACCTGAAAAAACATCATCATGTTTATTTAAATATTTTTTGATAGAAAGTAAGAATTTTATTTAGAACTCAGCAGTTGACAGCATTCAGACCTTGGACCAAAGTTACATCTATTTAAAAAAGTTTATCTGTAACTGTCTTCTAAGTATTAATTTTGATCTCATTATGCACATTGGTTTTTAATTTCCCAGCACTTCTTAGGGTTTGTGTCATCTTCTAATTTTTTCTTGGCACTATTATTTTCCCATTTTCTGTGTTGTCTAAGCCAAATTTTCCTTGGATTGCCTGAAACTTTTTCATGTAGCAAGACAACTATTAAAATTAGCCGTATTTCATTCTAATAGAGGAGCAATATAGCTGAAACCATGTTATCAATACAAGATCAAAACTATTGATGAATGCACAAAAGTGAATCAACATTTGTCTATAAACAGCATAGTCCATTTAACAGATGCAATTAATACAATTTAAACATTCAACCAGATATCACTTAATATTTGCTGATTTTTTTTTCCCATAAGATGTTCAGGGAATGGTAAAATAAACTGCCAGAATTCATTGTCAACTAGAGTATTTATTTCCCAGATATTTAAAGTAGGGAGTTAATGTTAGAGCTGATTAAAGAACTCCATTTCCACAGAAGTTTTGGGAGTATTTTCTAGTTTGTGCTAAAAGAAATCACAGTTCTTAAAACTTATTTTCTAAAAAGGGCTATGTTAAAATACCAGATCTGCACTCAAAAGAGCAGAGTTTTATTTTGTTTCTTCCCTGAGGTGTTTGGAGAATCCATCCTGATTCATGAAATGTTTTTCTTGATAAATTCTTGAAATCAATATTTAACTGCAAAGCATTTACATTCTGACAAAAATATATCTTGAGAAAAAATAATGTTTAATTGAAAATGTTCTTAACAGCTCTAGTCTGAATGAAACTACCCATCAGTTTGCTCTTCACTGACTCATTAGTATCGTATTAAATTTATGACTACAGTGAAAAAAATCTGCTGTGGGTAATTGAACCCCTATTGTAAAGAACTGTGTTAAAATGTACTTAGCTATGCTCTAGGCTAATGTTATTTGTTAAGTCTCCTAAGAGGAAATTAGCAGTTAAGTTTTGTTTTCATGGTGTTAATTATTGCTTTTGATACTGCCATGCAACATCTTGGACTCATTGAGACTTTTCAGTGAGCCTGGATTGTGAAGAGTGGTAAATAGCACTGGGTAGTAAATAGGATGGGGTAAATAGTACTAAAAGGGAGAAGCAGAGAAGATTAAAAATGGAACAAGTGGGCAGGTGGTAGCATTGGGTGATGGACCCAGAGTCAAGTTTTCCCCAGGAGATTTTTGCTAGCTGAAAAGTGATGGTGATTTTCTTGGGAGTGTTAAAAACAGCTTAAAGACAATATGGATTCAACTGTTGAATTTAGTCTGGAAGTATGTGAAAAATACAGGGTTCTTTCATGAATTGTATCAGTTCAGACAGAAGTCTTTATAAAAACTTATAAACTATATATAACTGTATAAAGTTTCAAATATTTTCAGTATATGAGTCAAAGGAAAAACCCTGCATTATTGACCATAATGTACCTCCTCCTACCTGATTCTGGGAGATAAATTGTCACAAATTTATCCAAATTTTGGAGGAGAGTTGCCAAGACATCCCCAGTGCTGTGGGAACAAACCAAAGCCCCTTGTCCAAACCCTTATATTTGTGATTCTGTTCTTCACGTAAGAAATGCATCAAGACCACCTAATGTTGACTGTGAATATTCCTTTCACCCCAGCAGAACCATCTTAATTTACATCCACCAGCTCTTGCTTTCCATTTTCTAATGAAACCAGGACACAGCTACCTACTGTGCTTTGGCTCATTTCAGTCTGAGACTAGAAGAGAGAGAAGGTTAAGAGAGAACAGGTCCAAACACATGAACCCTGTGTAAAAATCCCTGACAGTAAACTCAGGTGCATGTTTATGCTGCAAATATATGGCCTTGCACTGGCCCATCAGTCCTTCACATTCCCTTTTTCAGGATATGAATATGTGTGTGAATGCATATGGATTGGAGGGAAATGACTGCTGAAGATTTTTTTTTTTCCTTTGGTCCAAGTGCTACTACACCAGATAAGACTGTTTTGGTAGCATCAGCTCTTTTATTATCAGAGAAAGATTGCTCTGAACTGCACCCACTCCAAAATTGTTTTTGCAAGCAATGGTCCTTGCACAACTTCCCTTGATAGATTATTCTTGTGTGCTTGCCCTGAGAATTTTGGTAAGAGATAAGCAATGAGATTAAGACCATGCTTGTTTTCAGACTGTGAATTATGAGGTTAAAAAGTTTGATGCAATCAAAGAAGCTGAAAATAGCTTTATAAAGCAATGATTTAATTTTTATTGCTTTTATACATGTAATGTATATAATATAATCAGATAATAATTTTATATTAAATACAATTATTTTATGTCAGCATATAGTCAAAGATCAGGCCCACTCAGGGAAATAATTGATTTGGCTGTGAGGATCTTCTGGAATGATAATCTGTGCTTGCTACAAGTCTGAGAATGGCTCAGAGCAGAGTCTTTTGTTGAACGAAGGGATACTCTGATATTAAGTCTGTTTCAACAGCTGAATCAAGCTACAGCTTTGTAATCCCTTGTGATTTACAGTATCAGTTTAAAACGGAAATGTTATTTGATCAGATTTGAGGATGTTAACTTCCACCTTCTATAGCACTTTATCTGACCATGTCCTGCTGAATAACAATTCACTAAAGAACGTGTATCAACCTGAAGTAATTTAAAAAGAAGAATTATGCAAATGATCTCTCTATATTTGGCTGTGCTGTGAGAGATCTTTCAAAGAAAAGAATAAGATGTAATTTCAACACAGTTAGAAGTGGTGCTTCCAGGGGAAAAGGAAGTCTTTGAAGAAGCAATTTGTAGGCAGAGGTATTGTGCTAGAATGTGTAAATTGATGATTATTTACTAGTGAGCCTGTGAAGGAGAGAAACACATGCCACCTTTTATCAGTGGGTGATTGCTGCATGAGAAGCAGAAATCAAGATGTTTTTTACAGTGTCTATTTTCACTTCTGTTGCTTGCCAAGGCTGCAATGTTGATCTCTCCATTTAAATTACAAAACTAGAAGAAATAATTTAATATGGCAGCTTCCTGCTCTGCAGAAGCTTGAATGTCTGGGATTGCATCACTGTGTAATACAGACTGTTTTTTAATGCTCTTCCAGATTATGAATTATTGTCAGCAGAACTATTTTCACCCAGCTAAAGGCTAGAAAGAGTTTTTAAGTTTTGAAGGAAAAATTACATCTTGCACCTCTGCATGGGAAAGGGTTTATTTTTGTCTTTGAGGAGAGGTTCTAGTACAGAACTGCAATTGTGTTCCCCTTTGCTCCTCATCCTCTGCCCCCTTGAGTCTTGTGTCTGCCTTTGCCTCTCTCCTGTGGAAGAGAAAAGGGAGCACTGGGGGCTTGAATCCCCAAAAATGAAAGCAGATGCAGGAGAGCTCCCCATAGAGACAAAAAGTTCACTGAGAAACTTAGTTAAGACCTTTGGGGTATGAGTCTTCAGAATGTTTAAGGAGTGAATCTCTCCTTATCCCTGCCACCTGCCAGCTTAGCATGTGATTGCATGGCAGAGAGCTCAAGCATTTGTGTGCAGCTGGGCTGCAGGAGCTCTCCTCATTTTGGACTATAATGCCTAAACATCTGTCCAGATATTGGTAATGCATAGGAGCTAAGAGCCCTGATGCTCCTTAAAAGAGAGAGCACAAATATGATGAGAAGGCTTAGAAACCTTTTTTATTTCTCTCTGCAGAGGAACATGTTTCAAGAAGCAATGAATCAGCATACTACACACACACACACATAATATATATTTATATGACATTATTAGAATTGTCTGGATTTGCCCTGGAAATCCAAGTAAAACAGAAGATCCAAATTATCACCAGTGCAAGAGACCCTTTCTGCTGCTTTATCTGTAAGAAAAAAATGCTTTCTTCATGCCAGTCCTGTGATGTACGCATTGCTGCAGATACGCCACTGTTTAAAAAATGGACTGTTTACTGTTTGGATAGCTTCAAAGAGAGTTTCCCCCCTGGAACAAAGCTCTTCCTTAGCAAGATAAGTACAAAGTGTTTAATAGTGCCTCTCTTCTTTGGTCTCAAGATTTCTGGTTTTCTTTTCCCCTTTATCTCTGCCTACTCATATGTATTTTTAAGGGGACTCGATATGCTGGTGTCATACGTTCACACCAGCTTAACAAATGATGCCACTTCCATGTAATTAATGGAAAGATACTGATACCATTAGGTCAGATGGACCAAATGCTATCTGAGTTACTGCAAATGTCTCAAACTCTCCCTTCATGGAGGCAGAGATGGAGTTGTGCCATCTCTGTGCTTTTGTCCCACTGGGACCTGATTTTATGGACTGTACAAGATGAAAGAGCCAAAGGAGGGGAAAGAAGTGGGGATTTTCTGCTGGGCTGAGTGTGCCAACCACTGGCTTGAGGATCAGTGCAGAGAAAGCTCCACAGGACACAGTCAAAGGCTGTTGAGCTGCTCAGTAGAATCTTAGAATGATTTAGGCTGGAAAGGACTTAAAGATCATCTCATTACAACTCCTCCACTGCCATGGTCAGGGACACCTTCCCCTAGACCAGGTTTCTCAGAGCCTGGGCTCTTAGAATATCTTAATAATAAAGAGTATTATTAACAATTTCTCTTTATCTTCCTTCAACCCTCCTGGATTATTTTTGGTACCTTTAAAATCTTTCTGGCTTGTTCATATATTTATGTGAACTACCTGAGCTGCCTTTAAATATTTTGTGTGCTGCCAGTATTTTTCCTTCAAGTGTTATAGTGAGAAGTTCCCTGTTCATAGATTCTATGGCAGAATTTTTGCTTTTTCTGTCTGACTGATATGGAATAGCCAAATCAATCTTAACATGAGCAGATAATTCCAGGAAAACCATGACTAAACAAGAACTGCAGTAAATTATGGTTTTTCTTGCAGTGAGTAATGGTAATCCTGTTGTAATACTTGTGTATTATTTGTGTTGGGGGTGATTTTAAAATTGTTGGAAGTAATACTCTGGTGTAAATTTGATTGAACTACTCCATAGGAGTTTAGTCTGGTCTGTAGTTTGGGCTAAAGCCTGCTGGTTTCTTACTCTTATCTTCTGAGGATCTCTTATTATTCCTGGCTGAAATGTCTACAGAATGTTTGCATATATATAGTAGTAACAAGATAACATCATTATGCTTTTGTATTTTTTATATTTTAGATGTTTTAGGTGACTAACATTTGTTTTATCTTGCAGATATGAAACAGCACATCTATAACTTGCTACAGTATTGAATAGATTAGATATCAAACGGGTATTGTAAATGAAGTAGATTTTCATTATAACAGCATAAATGAATCAAGAAATAGAATTATAGAAATATTTCTCAAAAAGAAAGAAAACAGTGTATAGCTTGCAACCACTTTCTTTATGGTATAAATAAATAATCTAAACCTGAGAATTTTCTTTCTTTCCTTTGTTTTATGGTTCCAGCTTTATTTCTTTGAAAACTTCAGGAATTTTAACAGACTGAATTGTGTCAAGAACGAGGGTAAAATCTCTTTGTGTCTAGATTTACCATTTAGCTCTTGTTCCATATTTCAGACTGGAATTGAATGTCCATTCTTTCTATCTGAGTAAATCACATCACCTCTTCAAGCCACACATGTCTGCATGGCACCACATGTGATGAGGTACTTGCCTGTGCAGAAAAGGCTTGGGAGACTGAATTCTTCCTGGTTGCGTTGGTTTATCTCATGTACCTGGTAAATACAACTTAATTCCAATCCTTTCCTACACTACCAGCAGAATAATTAACCAGGCTAAATTCCCAAACTGGTGTGTCACAGCAGAGCCCCTTGTTTCTGGTGTGTTTCAGGCCATATGGAAGCCTGGACAAGGAGGCAGCAGGAGGTTGTAGGGTGTCTTGGATGCAGGCAGCTGAGGAAGAGAAGGACTGCTAAATAAACCAGATAACTATTGTCATTGAAACTGATAGTATTGCTGTTCCCTTGGTGCTTCTTTTAAGCAGATTACACCTTTTCAGTTAAGAGTCTAGACAGCTTGATTCATTTAGCTTTTCCTGCACTCACTTGGGTATGATGCATTCAGATTACAATGCTTAGAAGAAGTTTGTTTGCTCTGGAGTGCAATTACAGTTTTTTACTAGTATTTATAGAGCCTCATCTGATATATCACAGCAGATTGCCATAAAAAGTACCTGCAGGTCCTGCATTCTTCTGCCTGGGTGTTAAACAAGGAATACAATAATCTTCTACAGGCAACAAACAGGTTCCTTGCAAGCCAATGCTTTTGCTTTTACTTAATGCTTAATGTTTCTGTTCTTATTCTAATTGCTCCTGCTTATTCCTTACTAAGTCTTTCTAAGAAAGCAGGGTAATTGTACACAACTTAAAGAATTGCAATGCAATGAAGAAAATATCTTTTAGGATAAAAAGTTAGGACATTATTAATACTTTGATTTAAGTAATAATATGCATTAAGATGTGCAGTTATTTTGTAATAGCAGCAGGGTTAGGGAATATGGTGAGTTATTAGACCTTTTTTGCACACTTTCTCACTTTACAGGTTCAGGTAATGATGAAAGAGGAATGCAATTTCTGCACTTTGTACCAATTCCATCAGAGATTTTCAAATAATAATAACAATAGTGGCATAGAACACTAATTTTATAATTACTGCATTTTCACACAATCTACAGACACATGGACATGCCCATGATGTGCAATGGATGCTTTCAGTAATGAGTAAAAGCAAAGCTCTGATAACTTTATTAGCACAGCATCTTTGTCAAAATGAATAGGAGCAGTCACAGAATAAAAATGCTCTCTAACATACGTGTAAAAGTCTCAAGAAGTTGATTGTGCCACATGCTAAACACTCTGGCTCCAACCCAGTAACACATTTGAGGCAGTGCTGGACCCCCAGGCTCTCAGGACCACTCGTGTCCTCACAGGTCAGTGCTCTGATGAAGTGGGGACAAGGTCAGGGTGAGGCAGAGCTGAGCTCTCACTGAAACAGGACTGAATAGGAAACAGGACACACTAAACAGGACTGAGTGCAGAAATGGTGTGGTGAGCAAGATGCTGTGGTGGGACAGCAGATTTTAGGTGTGAATAATTTGCTGTGCATCAGTGTGATGGGGTGAGGGATCTCTGGTGGGTCAGTTCACTGCATGTCAAGCCTGGTGCCAGCACCTGGTGATGGATATCAAGGAAGTGCAGAACTTGAAGTGTCAGATTCTTAAGCACATGAACTGGATAATGTGCTGAAACGTGGCACAATATTTTTAGTTCTCAACTTCATAAAAATATGAAAATGCTATTGACTGAGATATGTCTGCTCTTCAAAGGTAGTAACAGAAGAGCCACAGAGCTGTGCTTTCTGCTTGTAGAGTGTAATTCAAAAAGGATTAATGAGAGCTGGCCCAACTTTGATTTTCTTTTTTTAATTGAATGTGAGAGAGCTTTGATATTTTCAACGTTTTCATTTATAGGCAGAGCACATGTGACAATAACCATGCCCCCCTGCAATGGTAAACAAATTCTGAGTGAATACCCAAGCTGTTTTCAGGTAGAACACCCACAGATATTTCTCCCTTTTAGAGGAGGTGTATTCTGCCAGATTCCAGCCTAGGCCAGGCTCTGGTGGTGTTATAATTTCAAAGATGAAACATGGTCTCCCTGATTTGACAGAACTGATGTAAAAATTGACCAGTGGTCATGTTCTAGAGAGAATGACATTTGGCACCATCAGGTGCCAAAAACATACACATGAAAGTCAAAGTAAGCAGGAGAGTAGAGATTTAAAACTCGATTATTTTATTTTTCTATAATTAAATATCAACTTTTAATTACAATTTTAAAAAATGAAACCATTTAAAAAGTATTTCCGGCATTCTACTTTACAGGTTTCTGAAGAAAGTGATTTTGCATTTAAAAAGCCTTAATTTTAACCCAGAAACAGTGAAAAGTATTTGACTTTTGTCTGTGTTTTTGTGAAAGGGAAAAGTGCTCCCTTGGTTGCCCATGCATTTTACTGTTTAGAAATCATGGGTAGAAAACTTACAGAAATGCAAAAGAATTTTTTAGATGCAGATGTTAAAAAGGAAAATTAACCTTTGCAGATTTTGGTTTTGCTAAGAAGTTGTAACAGTGACAGTAATTCCAGTCACAATGATAAAAAAATCCATGTTCATCACACCAGAAACTGTAAACACCAGTTCCACCTTGCACAACTCCCAGCCTATTTCTTGGAGCAGGGCTCTGCCTGATGAGTGCTGAGGGAGAGCTGGTTCTCCATCACCAGCCCTGCCTTCAAGGAGCACATTCCTCTTCCCTTTATCACCAAACTCTGTTCTTCTGTCTTCCCTTTTCTTGTGATTCAGGGATAGTCAGTTTCTTGTTTAGGCTTAGCAGTGAGATTTTTATACTGCAGGGGTTACTGAAGCATTTATCTTTTAAGAAACAACATACATATACAGAATTGCAGTGTATGTGTTTTGCAACCAGAGCTGAGAAATAAATGGGTCACTCTTGGTGCTTTCCAACCTTAATAATGTCTTTTTCATATCTGTCTCACTTATATGAGCTATTCTGCTGTACCCTCATATATTTCTTTTTTGAAGTTTGAGGAGATATACTTTTTGATTCACTGTATTGCATCAATAATATTTTTAAAGATAATTAATTAAATTGAAGAACTACAAAATATTCAAAGATACAGCATTCTTAAACCTAGGTGGGTTTTGGAGACTTTACAGGATATAAAAATATCAGAAAACAAGTTCTTCTTTATGACAAAAGATGATCTTATTTTCTATCAAGGGCAATAGATAGAACAGCAATCTTGGACAGATTTGATATACTTTGAAGAGCAGAACTGTTATCAGAAGGAATTCAAGATAAAGTTTACTGTATAAAAGCCCTACTGACAAACTTAGCAAACATCAGTGCTTCCTATGACAGAATGTATAAAATGAAATGGTAAAGCAGGCAGCAGAAGGCTAACATTATAGGATGGTGAAAGGGAATTGCTCCTGTTCACATCCTAAAAACTAAAAGCATTCACAGGGTTTATTGGAGAAAAAGGAAATCTCATTTTCATACTCAGAATAAAAAGGAAAGCTACATTTCATAAATCCCATGATGAGCCCTTTATGTCTACAAAGCTTGGCCAAGGGACCAAGGTAATCTTATAAAAACTAATGGTTTTCTTTAAACCACCAAAAAACAGAAAGAAAAAAATTCAGGCATCCTCTTGATCAAAATTCTCCACAGTAGATTACCTTCAAGTGATAAATGAACTCCCAGAGAAGATGAATGAGTGGCATGAACCCCTGTATATACTATTCACTAACTGCAGGAAAGATCTTAATTCAGCTGAAAGGAATTGTGTCTTGGAGGCCTGTCAAACTAAAGAGACAGAGCATGGATGATTACATTCAGCATCTGAGAAACTTCAGCATAATTGAATCAACTAGGTTAGAGTTAACTGTGGGAAAATCAAATGAGTAAGTGAGAGGTGCAAGGTAGAATGTCTCGTTCTGCACCCTTGGTGGCTTGACCACTGAGGGAAATGGACTGTGCTTGGATGGAGAGGAGGAGGAGGTGGGGTTTATTAGAAAAAAAAGAATAGACCGTGGAGGGGAATTGGCAGAAAAGTGGGTGTTGAAGTTGGCACAATCAGAAAACCAAACAAATAAAAACTCCAGAGGCTGACCACAGGAAAATGAATTAGGACTGAAAACTACTTTGAATACAGGCTTGACCAAGTAATTTCAGCCAATCCCACTGTGGTCCCATTGAAAAAAAGTCATTTTACTCAAGAATTTTACCAGCACCTGAGTATATGAAATTAATCAGAATTAATTTCCTTATAATGCAGTTGGGAAAAGTATGGTGAAAATCTGAGAAATGGTGCCAAAACTCTTCAGCTGGAGCTCAGTTTTCATGCTGGGGGCTTCCTTTGGCCAGGATGATCCCTGTGATGCCTTGGTTCTTCCCTGCTGTCCCCTCTCCTTCCCAGTAGGTAGAGGGAGGCTCGTGTATGCTCCTCCCAAACTGGGAAAAACCATTGTCTGAGCATCTTTATCATGGCAATTTGCCATGGAAGGTAAAGAGAAGGTAAAGATGGTGTTGGTGCTGAGAGCTCTGCTTGTGTCTTCCCTTTGCCGGGGAGCAAGAGCAGTGTGGGTGCTGCACCAGTTTTTTATAATCATGTAGCATATTTCTAGTGATAAAGGGTAAACATTTAGCTGTTACTAGCTATCCCAGTTATGTTACAACTGGTAGATAATATCTGTGTCTCCTGAATTTCCTTTCTGCTATTAGAATATGTTCTTTCAAATAGCAAACTGCCTATCACTTACTAATCTGGCCATTGTGTAACTAATACAATAAATATGTCTCCTGTAAAGTGCAGTGAAGTAATGAGCAATTTAATGAGTTAAGCAAAGAAAGATAGAAAGTGAAAATAAGAAACCATGGAAACTAGCTCACTAATCCTAGCAGAGTGCCAGCAGACTAATGAAGACAGACGGAGAGTGAAAATGAGAATAAAACGGAGAAACAGCTCACTGAAAGCAGAGATACAAGATATCTGTGTCTTTAAAAGATTTCTGTGTTTGCTCTTTGCACTAAACCAACATTTCCCTTTCCCACAATTGCCAGAGAATGGTTTGCTGTCAAGGAAAGTGAGTCAAAAATGCTGTTTGCAGCCAGATCCTTTTGCTGGCCTTTGATTCCTGATCTCTTGTCCCAAATCTCACCGTTAGTTGGAAATTCCAAGTAAATGATAGTATCTAAAGATGTTAACAAGATGATCCCTCTTTCTCTCTTCCTTTTCTTCCCCTAGATTAAGAAGTGGTGAATCAGCATCAAAACTCCACTACCATATTTCTGGCAGAAAACATACAGTATATTGGATACATACAGTATCCAATATACAATATATAACATACATACAATATACATACAACCTCTGTAGATGCTGAAGTAATCTTGGAGTCAAGTGCAGACTCCTGTAGCCATGGGCTCCACTGGGTTCTCTCAGACCAGACCCTGATCCAGGTGTGTTCTGCACTCAAGTTTAGCTGATGCTGGAATCAGACTGTCCTAATTTCCCTTGTCTTTGGGACTTTGGCAACATGGATTTTTCCTTTAATAATACCTTGGAGCCATAGGACACAGGTTTGCTTTCAAGGTGCTCAGGCAGATCTTAAGCCTGTGTCAGGTAAATGGGGCTGTTTATGAGGGATCTGTTATAGCCAGTTCAATAGTTTATAATTTAAGACTATGTCCTAAACTAAGGGTGGGAACTCTCATGTAGTGGGTTAATACATACATGACCTTTAGCACATCCTGACCTTCCTCAGCCTGAGATAATGTTCCATAACAAATTTATTGTGTCAGGGAGATGATTTGTCAGCCAGCAGAAGTAACTGGTAGGAACAAAAGGGAATAGGGACTGAGAGGAGTCCGCTGGTTGGGGATGCTCTTTTATTTATTCTCTGCATCCTGATTGTAATTCTTTTTGTGCAATATCTGAATCCCCACCTGTCCTGTGACTGAGAGCTAATGGGCACTTCTGGCTTTACTTATCCTCTGCTTGGTCTTGTAGTTTCTCTGGTTGTCCCTTCATGAGCAGGTGAGAGCACAGCTCCTTGTCTGCTGGGCTCTGACCAGGTGCTGCCCACAAGAGCTGTATCTGCCATGCTGTAAGTTAATAGGAAATAATTCATCCATAAAACAAATTATTCCTTGTCAGATGCTTGGCAAGCAATATGCAGCTTCAGAGAATTTTTGCCCAAGAAATTATCTATAAATTCAGATATGTAGATCTATTCTGATCATAGACACGTTGCAAAGCAGAGTGAGGTTTTAATTTGTTTGAGGCTTTAACTCACTTTATTGAACTTTATTTTCTCTGCATTAAGAGATCTAACAAGAAAAAAGCTTCTTGCATATAATTACATATAATTTCAAACAGAACTGAGATTTTTATCAAAGCAGGGAATATGCCTCAAAGAAGAATTTCTTGTAAATGTTTACTTAACTAAAAGTGACATTGAGTCAATGGTTATGATTCTTTTATCCAATTGCATTGTGGCCGTTTATAGACCTCACCTTTTATGTGATAGAATATTCATAGAAAAGGATCTTTGAAGTGGATTTCAGAATCACAGAATCTGCTAAGTTGGAAGGGCACCAAAAGGATCATCAAGTCCAATTCTCCTTGCTCTGCCCATCCCCAGAGCCCCAGCCTGTCCCAGAGCATTGTCCAAACCCTCCTGGAGCTCTGTCCCTGTGCTGTGACACTGCCCTGGGGAGCCTGGGCAGTGCCAGACACCCTCTGGGGGAAGAACCTTTTCCTGATATCCAAGCTGAACCTGTCCTGGCACAGCTCCAGGCCATTCCCTCAGCCTGTCACTGTCCCACAGAGCAGAGATCAGTGTCTGTCCCTCCTCTTCCCCTCTCAGGGGTTTGGAACTGCACTGAGCTCTCCCCTCAGTCTCCTCCAGGCTGAACAGGCCCAGTGCCCTCAGCCTCTCCTCACACAGCTTCTCCTCAAGCCCTTCCCCATCTCTGTTGACCCCTTTGGACACTCTCTAAGTGTTTAATGTCATTTTTGTGCTGTGGTGCCCAAAGCTGCCCCAGCACTGAGGTGAGGCCGCCCCGGCCCAGAGCAGAGCGGGACAATCCCTCCCTTGCCCGGCTGTGCTGCTGTGCCTGATGTCCCCAGCACAGGGATGTCCCTCCTGGCTGCCAGGGCACTGCTGCCTCATGTTCACTTGGCCCTGACAGGACCCCCAGGTCCCTTTCCATGGCCCTGCTCTCAGCCCCTCATTCCCAGTCTGTCCATCCAGGGCTGCCCCATCCCAGAGCAGAATCTGGCACTTTCCCTCGCTGAGCCCCACATGGCTGGAGATTGCCCAGCCCTCCCATTTTGGGGTGTCTCTGCATGGCCTCCCTGCCTTTGGGGGAGTCAACAGCTCCTCCCAGCTCTGTATCATCTGTGAACTTGCCCAGTGTCCCTCCCAGTCTTGTGACCAGGTCATTTGTGCAGATATTGGAGAGCAGAGGGCCAAGGATGGAGCCCTGTGGGACTCACCAGCCACAGGTCACCAGTCTGATGTTATCCCTTCTTTGGGACTTGCAGCCATAGAAACACACCCTGTGAGATACAATATGTCGATGTGACCTTGTGTGTTCCATTAAACTGGACTTTTGAATGTGAAAACTTGCAACTCATTAGCACAGACAATCTGCAGTACTAAGAGCACACAGGATTATAGCAACAATTTGATGGAGCAAGTAATGGAGCAGTTTTATGAGCTGGGATTTTGTGATGTGTTGTTTTCTCTTCCTTCTTTTTTTCCTTGCCACAATTTCTCTTCTCTTGGCAAAATGGGAAAGAAAACGTAGAGGAGAAACAAAACCCAAGGAAATAATATTTATTGATACAACATGTATTTGTTTTTGAGGTTGATTTCATATAATTTTTTCTTAGCATTTTTACGTATAAAAATTGAGGTTTTATATTTTGAAAAGGACTTAAAAATACTCAGTTATAATATGTCACTGTCTAAAGCACAGCATTGTTTTTTCATTTTTCTTCCTCATGGGATCTAGACTCTCATAGTCATATCAGCTGCTGCAAACACTTCACTTTTATGCAGGTCTTTGCATCACATTTAAAACATTGTAGATATGACACAGGATGAATTGCCTGTCTTAATTCTCTAGCAAAGGACAATGGTTTTAATTTAAGGATCAAGTTCACCCATACTTTTATGAAATTAGCTCTGAAATTATATGTCTGCAAATATAATGCTGCCCTTACTGTGTCATAGTGCTACTGAGCACATTAATAAATTATTGCTGTCTCCTATGATTACAATAAAATATTTTAAAATTAAATCCAGAGATGCAATTAAATTAATGGACTCAAGGAGAAATATAAAGCTATAGGATGTAACAGTGTAAAAGGCTATTTCATTGTTGTGTGAGCCTTTTGAGTATCAGATGGATTTTCATTATCAAGAGATCGGAATTCTTTCAGATCCCACTTTGACATTAAAGGCAGGATACCATGACAGGAATGCTTAATATTAAGGTACATACATACTCCATAGCTAAGAGAGGATTCTCATTCTTGGATGAGCATTCCAAGCTCAGAGAGCTCACCCCTATTTTTCAGTGCATTTCTCTCTCTTTTTCCCACTTTATGAAGCTCACCCACTGATTTTGTCTTTCCAGAGTCCTCAGGGAAGCATCAGAAGTTCCTTCAAGAGCTGCTATGAAGTGATATGAAGTTCTTATTCCTGAAATTCATGTTCTTATAAAGTAGAGGCATTGGGAATAACAAAAATGAGGGGATGAGTCTAATGGGGATACCCTATATTGCTGTATTTAGGTTTAGGTGTTCAGATAAAAAGCCTTTTTATATGAACCTTCTTCAGTAACAGCACCACTGGGTGTCCTTCCTTGGAATTTCCTCCCTTGAAATAAACTGGATTTTTGCTATTGCTTGCAATACAAATACTTTATTGCAATGAGGATATGAGCTCAAATAGAGGACATGTCTTCTATTTTTATTTTTATTTTATTTGGTACAAGTCTGTGTGTTTGACGGGCTGAGTATTTGGTAGAGGAAGGATATAAGGTTGTCAAATTGATCTCCTGCCTACTGCTTGTGGTTTTTTTATGGTAGTGTCTTTCTGGCAAACTAATCTCAAAAAGGTCAATGTTGATTGCAGTCAAATGTTTTCTATTTTTCCTAAAGAACAGGAAGAATTTTTACAGGCTCTGCATTACTTAAATAGCTTTTCAGTGCCTTCTGAAATATTTTGGTGTGTTATACGAGTGATCATACATGAAGTATCTGCAAAGTAAATCAGGCACAGTGGTTCAATACCATTTTAATTGAATTGTCTTTGTATTGAAATTGAAATAGTCAATTGCAGAGGTATATTTGCCCAGGAAACCCAGTTTGCAAACCAAATTTATTCTGTATCTAACAAAAAGAGACCTGCATAAAATTACAGAGCCAGAAGCCCCAAAAATTATATGTTCATCTTTCCCACAGCAGACTGCCCCTTTAAATTGGTCTCAGAGAAAGAACAGTGCATTTATAATTTAGCTTGTCCTGAAGGAGAACTCTTCTCTGTGGGAGGATCCTCTTTAATTACAACTTCACAGTAATAAGATGAGAAATGAGCAAGCAAGAAAGTACTGCTGAAATGAGACATGATAAATCAGTTTGTCCAGGAAGCACGTTTATACCAGATCTATCACCACATTCAGCACGGCACTATCTTTCTTATTTCAATAAGGAAATCTCATGAAGAAATTTTAATTGCATACTATTAGGTGAAAGTCAATGTCCCATAATGAGTAAAGTGAAACCTGCATTTTTTCTTCTTTTATCTTCATGCTTTGAGTTCCCAAGGATTAACACAAAATGATTTGCCCTTAAATTGCACCCTTTTTTTTCCCCCCTCTGTTCATTTGTCTGAAGGATGTAGATTTTAGGTAATTTAAAAGGCACCAAGCTTTTGCTGTATGCTTCATGCTTGCAAGTTGGAAGTCAGATGGGAAAAAAATTTCCAATTTTCAAAGTCTCCTATTGTTAAGGGTGACTGAATGGCAGCCTGCAATTATATGATTTCAATGTAATTCATTCAGTAGGGAAGAGGTTGGTTCATAGATGCCTGGCTTAAAAGATTGGCATTGCTGTGTGATTAATTTCCAAAGTTTGGAGGTATTTCCAACAGCATACAAAGGAAGCATGTGACAGTGACATTTTCTGGATTTGTGCTTGGATTGCTTTATAATTGAAGTGCTGGGCTAGGGGGGATCACATTATCATTGGAGGTTTGTTTTTCTTATGGTGAGTGTATGTTTGTGTGTGTAAACATATACAACATAGAAATATGCATTCATAAATGCACATGTGCATATATGTATACATGAGCACACAGACATGTGATATGTGGAAGTGTACCAGGGGATTTTATTGTGTAGATGTCTTGCACTTGCCCCCTTAAATGCAGATTTTCAAGGGTTACTTTTTTCTCTTTCACATAAGAAAGCTAATGATGAGGTTCATTCCTGAAAGAGCTGTAATTTAATGCTTGATTTAGGATATTTAAGGGAAAAAAAGTATTTGTTTTTGAGTGAATTAAATTTGTGAATTATAATTACAGGCAAAAATTGCTATAATGGGCAACTGGGAAGTGCTTTCTCTACAACAGCTTTTTTTTTGGGTCTATTGTTTGTTATGGTCAATGGATTCCCTAATTACTTATATTTAAAGCTGTGCCAAATCTTCATTATCAGACATCAAACCACATGAACCTTACCCACACAGAAAAGGGCTAAAATGAATCAGGAATGAAAACAGAGTGCTTTCAGCCTCCTACCAAAGAAAGATGAACTACATTTCTACCTCAAAGAAAATTTGAAAGGAAAAGAAATTCAGGGAAACAATCTCAAAAACTTAAATCTAAAAGTTAAAAATTTCAAAAACTTAAAAAATAGTACATGCAATTTCCATGTCTCTTAGCAGACTTCTCAGTTTTGAATCTATGGGTTTTATGTTGCAAGTTTTGGTCATAATTGTACCAATCAGAAAGGTCCTGTAAATACACAGGCCCTTGTTTTTGCTGTATTTGTATGACTCTGGGAGGTCAGCTTGAGGATAGAAGCCAGTGCTGGCTCGAGCTGATTCTAGATGGAGATTTTCTGATAAATTGATTAATTTTTTCCCCCAGAAAAAGCAGGTTGGTCATATTGTTATTGCTGGAAAACCAGTTTCAGGAGAAAAGCTTCTTGAGATGAAGATCCCAGGGTCACGCCCATATTCTTTGGTGCCTGTGAACGGTTTTGGATTCAGAAACAATTTTGAAGTCATGGTACATAAATACTGCTGTCTCAATATAGATGTTTCTCTCTTTGAGCCCATTCTGAGCTTCCTACCAGTACATATGTCTTGGGAATGGGCTAAATGAAAGAGAAAGGAGTGAATAGGCAAGATAAGAAACAAATACTTTGAATATTTCTCTTGTGGAAAAAAATTGTTGAGTGATCGAAGCTTATGGGTGTTTATCCAGCATCAGTCTCATAGTCTGTATGGCTTAGAAAGGAAAAAAGTAAACTTGGAAAAATAGATAATGCCAGTCAGAAATTTTTTCCCCAAAAGCTGAGAAAAGCACCACAGTGATGAGATCCTTATGCATTACCCAACACCAAAATTTTCAAGGTGATCAGAAGCCCTGGGGGTTATTTTACCTGGAGCAAGGCAGCTCATTTCTGCCTTCTCTTTCCTGCCTGGTTTTGACTGAGGGATGGTGAGGTACCTTGTTTAGCTCGAGTACACAGGATCTCACCAAGGATAGTGACATCTCTATTCATCTGGGTCTCACTCCATTCTCAGAGTAACCCTCTCCTCAGGATGGGGTCTTTAGGAGGCCAAAATATTACAGGGCTGGAGATTGCTTTTGGCATTTCAGTACGCCAGGGTTGTCTTTTGAGTGAACCCAGCATCGCTGCAGAAAAGTGCAGGGAAACGTGAAACAGCTGGGAGCCAGGGTTATGAAAAGATAAAAGCTGTTAAAAATGTCAGATTGCCTGCCTGGTGCTGGTGGCCACAGGCAGCAGAGCAGAGAGGAGGGGATGGGGAGGCTCCCAGGGACTGTTTCTCTCCCTCGGTGCAAGGTGGGTTTGTGATGGACACACACCATGTGGGGGAAATTCTCCTCTCAGTATGAAATGATTGTCTATTTGTTCTGCTTGTGGAGCTGCCATTAATGCCAGTGGGCTCATGGAAAGAGTTCTGAATGGGAATCCAGGAGCAACTGTGACTCAGAGATGAGCAATTTGCCCCATAATGTGAAGGCAGTTTTATGAGCTGTTTATTCAACTTGCTCTGTGCTGAAATTGAAACTCCTCAAAAATGGCCCATTTCTACAGTCACCTGGTCCCACTGTGTCACACAAACATCTCTGCTTTGGTTTTTTATTGCACATCTTCTGGGATGTCAGGGACACAGGACTGCAATGGGCTTATGTAAAAAGTCCAGATCACTGAGATCAGAATAAATGAAATGTTCATTCACAGAGCATAATTCTCTTCTCACAACCATTTAATTTCTATACTTTCAAAGGAAGTCCAGAGTTCAGCAGTAGCTATTTAAAAGAACTTCTCTTTTGATGAACACATACCCAGAACAGGATCATTATATGAAATATGTGATGGCAAGTGCCTGCAATTTTTTCTCATAATAGGGAAGAAAGGGATAACAAACAGGTCAACACCCTCTCCCATTAACTTGGTAAAAAATAGCTAATTGCCAATAATATCAGGTGTTTATGTATGATGTCATGCCAGATTTAGTGTATTTTCAAGTATTAACACAGGGAAAGTGCAGATTTTGTCCTTTTCTTTCTTAGAGATGAATTAAAAAAATAATATATATGCAACAACAACTGAAAGTTGGTCTTATAACAATCATAGAATCATTAAGGTTGAAAAAGACCTCTAATATAATCGAGTCCAACCATTAACCTCACACTGATGATAGTTACTGTCAGTTAACAGTTATTGCCATGAAGAAAAAAAAGCAAAAAATTTCTGAGACTGCTCATTCTCCAAGACGAGATGGAAAAAATGTTGGATGAGTGGGGTTGCATTGAGTGTGAAAAGACAAACAAAACAGAAAGGTAACTGATGACAGCTCATCACCAGTATGTGGGATAAAATAAGGGGATTTTATCAGATCTTCATGCATGAAACACATAGAGTATACAGCTCTAGATTCAGGCATTTGCATCACATTGGTAATCAGGAAAGGAGAGATGGTGTCTGCAATGATTCCTGACTGGACAATAAATGTGCCAAGCTGTTATTACATGATATTTATTTATTTGTGTTGCAGTGATGCAAATGGACAAATTTCATTTCAAATGAATGAGGCTGGTGGAATTTGCTACTAAGTGGTGGCTGTGGAGTGGCTTTGGTGTCACAGCCTCTGAGAGCACCTGGATCCAACCCAGTTCCTGCTCTGTGGCAGTGGCTGAAAAGACCTGTCTCTCCTGTGCCACCACTTATTTCCAGAGTGTCACAGACATGCAAAGCTCTGTGAGGGTCTGGCTCTGTCTCTCTTTCACTCCCTGTCTCTCTGGTCCAAAGAACATCCTAATTCTGACACAGAGCAGAAAGGAGACTTGTTTTAGCTGTAGCTCTGTTTTCAAATGCCTTGTTGTTGCAGAAATCTTGCTAGAGGCTTGCCAGGATGTGGGGTTTAGGTCAATGCAGCTGCTTGGAAGAATTCTCCCCTTGAAATATATACTGGGGTTTTATTGACTTGGAAAATCACCTTAAATAACTAAGCACCTTAAATAACTAAGCCATAAAGGCTACTTCTTAGTTATTTTTATCTCTAGTTCCAACATTTATAAAACTTAGTGTGGGCATGAAGTAATCTATTTCAAGTATTTCTGCTTTTCTAGACAGTACAATTTCCTGGTTTTAGGAAATATGCCTGCTGTTGTAGAGACTTTTACTTAATTTATTTAACATGAAGAAATGCAGGTGGGGATTACACATACCAGTCTACACACTAATATAGAAATGCTTAAATTTTGCCCTATCTCAGTAAATGACTTTCCCTTAAGACTTAATGTTCCTCTTATTTCTCTGTTTTAAAAGTTTTGAATTTGTTAAAATTACTGCTAATTTGAATGTGCAATTGTGCAATTCTCCTGTTGTACTCTCTCTCAAACCTAATGAAAGACTGTGCAATTAGCAAAGCTCTTTTCCAGTAATAAGTTCATTTTGTCTTCTTGCAGCAATATTGAAGAAAAAATTGCTGTTCTGTGATACCATGGTGCAAAGCTTGTGCAGAACATTGTTAACAAGTCTCATATTTTAAACCCACGTTTGTTGCTTGCCTGAATGTGGCAACATCTGCTGATTCCAGGAGGTGAGTTTTTTTCTGGGGGAAATCACCTGGTTTGTAAGTGTAACAATTTTGGTGAACTGGTAATCTGACTATCATGGAGCAACTTGATTCTTACAATTTCAAAGCAATCTCATCAAATTCCTGCACCTACTATGCTTTCAATGTGCTCTGGAGGACTCATAAAACAGCATGAAAAGGTATTTTTTTTCCAAAAAGAATCCTTTCAGGATCAGAAACATGAGGACAATTAAATCCTTTAGAATCAAAATTTTTCCTTTCCTCATATTCAGAGCTTTTAGTGTTTTCTGCAACACCTGTCTATATTGGATGTAAGTTCATTTATAACCTAGAAAAGTTAAACTAGGCACTAGCAGATAACTGTCTTTAATTCTGCAATTAAAGACATGCAGTCCTGGCTGTAAGAGTATTATGAAAATACCCAAACAGCTAAAATACCTGATTTTAGCAGTGGAAAAAGACCTTTGTTAAACCTGAAGAATTCATTCAAGTCTTGATCATGGTGGGACCTTCAAGGGTGAGCTAACCTCTCCAAGGTGGAGAAGGAGGTTCCCTCCCTGAAGATTCCTTGACTCAGCAGCACATTCCACACACCTTGTATACCCACTTTCTCAGCCCACTGAATGCAGTGATGAAAACTTGGTGTTATTTGACCTTTTCATCTGATTAAAATGCTTGGTGCTGGGATTAGCTGAGTTTGGACACTACCGTGGCATTTTGAATTCAGGATGACTGTGTAATATCAATTAAAATGACAGTGACAGGGCTTTTCTTGTACAACTCTTGAATACAAGCTGTAAGACACAGAGGGGCTTGGTGGTTTCTTTGTGGCTCGTTTCTTCCCCACTCTCTGTATTTTCAACTAAGGGGACACGGTCCCCTGCCAGTAGATGCAGGCTATTTAAATGCTCCATTGGAGAGGGATTAAAGTTTATGCAAGGTCACTGGGGATGTGATAATTATAATCACAGGTTTTTGGCTCCACAATGACAGCCATTTGTTATTTTCGCTCGAGTAATTCCTGCAGCTTGGAGCTGTTGACAAGCGTGCACTGATTTACTGGCCCCCCCAGGTCCCAAGGCAGTGTCCGCTCTGAAGTCTGACACCTCTGCCTGGCTCCTGCTGCTTTCAGTATCTTTTCTGCTGCCAGCTGCAATACTGGCTGAAAATTGGAGAAAAATATTGTGTTAGTTTATAATGGGATCAGAGAGAGAGAGAGTTGTAGGGTTGCTGAGTTTGTTACTACTCTGCAGCTTCCCCACTCTCCTTCCAGGGCTGAGCATTTGTTTCTGTGTTGTGAGAGGATTAATAAACCACTGATGTGATTTACAGTGAGAGACCATTGGAGTGTTTTTGTGGTGGAGAGGCCTTGAGAGCTTGGATGCAAAGATCAACAGCAAAAAAAATCCATTCTTTTGAGCAGCAGATCTCCCTTCTGTCTCTTCAGCTTCCTCATCTCTCTTTCCCTTTCTTTATGATTTATGTTGCCTTATTTTGTTTGTTTTTGCAATCAGAGGTAAGAGCATTTTAATATATATTAAATGGTGATAAATTGAGAATAGCTGATGGCTTAAGGCCGATATGACATTTGTCTTTATGGGTGGGGAGATTGATAACTCATGAGTGGCATGAAAAAATCAAGCAAAATCACTTAATAGGGAATCTATTTTTTGGAAGAGCATTTTTCTTTTGTGCAGGTGCATGACTGCCATGATAGCTCTTTATATTTTGTTTATTCAGCTTATCTGTGCTTTCCCCAGGCCTCCAATTTCCTTGTTCCTTTTCCTCTCTAAAACATCTCCACATTCCCAATTTACATTTCATGTGTGTAATACATGACCTTTCTATCTCCCCTGCTGAACCTTCAATGACATTTGGTCCCTTGTCTACAGCTCAAACTCCCCTTTGCTCTCCATGAATATATTTCAAAGTCTTCTACATCTGGTCCACCATCTGGGCTCTCACTTCTGAGCACAAACCAGGTAGGTCCAGGACACTTGCAGATGTCCCCAGAAGATACAATGGTACAGGAACATCTGGAAACTCAGTTTAATGCCAGATGAGCATACAGATGTTATCATTTTCACAAGATTCCTGTGATCTTTGTATAACAAGCTGTCCATGCCTAGACCTAGAGGTTTCCTTCAGCCTAGCACTGTAGCCCTGTTTCTTCCTACTCTAATGAGCTGCTTTTGGATTTCTGTCTCTTTTTTCCTTGATATTAATAATTCTCAGACTTTTTGCTTCTGCCTCTTTTTCAGTATCTGGCCATCTAAGTCTTTTTATAAGACTTCAACCAGTTATCTGCAGGAATTCTTGGTACTGGTGGTTGGTACAAAATATTCCTTTCTCATCAGCCACCTCAAATTTCCCAAAGCTACCTTGCTTTCATTTGCTCAGAATAATGTTATCCCAGGGAACTAGACAAAGAGGAAAGCCTGGCTGTCCCTGAATAACCCGTATTTTATCTCCAGGTCTCAGTTTTACGCCCTCCCAAATATCTTGCCACCTTTCCACTTGGTTCCTGTTCAGTGCTCATCCTCAAAGCAGCAAATATCTTCTTCATTTCTGATATGAGGAAATACTTCTTCTTTTCCAGCCAATTGTACCTCTGGAGAGGTTCTAGTAAAACTTTTAAGTGCTATATTCCTCTTGACTATGTCCTCACTTCAAGGTGGCATCCTTTTGAATTTCTAATGGTGAGTTTAATCAGCTTGCTCACTTTTCAAACCTCCCTCCCTTGACATCCACTCAGTTTCTTCTTTTGCCTCTTCTTTCCACTAACAAGCATCCATGGAAGTAGTAGAGTCACCATCCCTTGAGGCATTTAAAAGACACATATCTGTTGTGCTCAGGGACATGGTTTAGTGATACCCTTGGCAGTTTATGGTTGGACCTCATGATCTTAATTATCTTTTCCAACCTTAATTATTCTGTGAGTATGGACTATGTATGTTCAACAGAATTCTTCATATTCTTCATTTCTTTAATCCACTGCTCTTTGTTTTGCTTCATGTTGCACTATAGTTTCCAAATTTTGATTTCTATAGACATGGATTTTCCTCTTCTGGATATGTTTTCTCAATATAAATATGTTACCCCATTTTGTGTCTCAGGCCATGAGTCTGCTCTCAAGGTGAAAAACATTTGATTTACCCTTGAAGTTTAATTTAACATTTTTTTCCCATCTCTGGTTTCACCTCCAGAGCAGCAGTAACATTTTTACTTATTTAAATCCTGCTTCAGCAAAGATCCTTATTTGTACTATTACTTTCTGAGCTATTGTAATCTTCTATGTTTATCTCTGCCTGCAAACCTGGCCCCATTTCACTGTGAGCTAATTGAAAGCACTTGCAAAGTTAAGGAAAGTTCAGGAGAAAAGAAGGTTTGCTGTCTTCTTTTTCTTCCAGCAAAATTGAACAAATTCCTTGGTACCATGTTGAGGTGTCTTTGCCAGAAGCATCAGCAGATCTGAAGCCAGGTGAGAAGTCATTGCTCTTCTTTGAGTTTGCTTTTGCAATAAAATAAAATGTGAACTTTTAGGAATTTAAATTAAGAAACTCTTCTTAAAAAGTGGAAATATTTCCAAAGTATAAAGTGAAGCAAAGTATTATCACTCAAGCAAAACTGTCTTCTCCAATGCTACATTATTATGCAGAGAAGTTAATGTTGAGGAACAAGAACTTGCCATTGTTGTGCAAAATAACTATATTAAGAACATCATAATGGTAAAAAGAATCTTTATGTATTCTAAGAATGTTAAAATGGTGAATTAATAAGTATCTGTGAATTAGTAGTGTTTTCTTCTGGGTAAAAGGAACCACAAGGAAGGAGTTTAATGGTACCAGCAGTGATGCTATTTTGTATGACACTGTTCCTCATCAGGCTGCTGGTGGGCTGCAGCCTGAAATCCTCCCAGAGCTGCCTTGGCTGCAGGGACAGAGCTGAAATCAGGAGGCACAGGATGCCCATCACCACCATCAAGAAAACAGGCATGTCAGAAATGTCCCAGCTCACAAAAACCCTTCCCTGAGGAGATGAGTGCTCAGAGGAGAAGTGGGACAGGAGCCTGAGCTGTCTTGTAAATTGGGGCTGAGAGGGGGGGCTGCATCTCAACCCTAAAAGCCAAAGGGTAGGAGCTGAAGGATGGGGATGGTCAGGGAATAGGTATCAGGAAATCAGTGGTAGGTGAAAGGGGAGAATGGGAGAAGGAAATGTGGGAGAAAGTGCTTTGAAAATGTGCATGTCTGCATGTCCAGTTCATGTGGACTTTGAGATTTCAGCATGTAGCAGATACAGGATGATAAGTCTTGTGGGAGTTATGCAACTTGCTTTTTTTAACCTGTATTTGGTCAGCTAAAAATGTCATCACGAAGAAACTCCACTTATCTGTAAAAAATTTAACTTTGCAGCATTGCAGACTGTTTTAAAATCTCATTATTTTGGGGCTGACTTGTGTGACTTTTGGTGCAAGGAAAGGAGGAGGTTCTGCTGTGTGTACATGTCAGACATACTGGTCAAGCTGTATCCCAAATAGACCTAAAATTCAGAACAAATTGGAAAAAAATGTGCTCTGTGTTCCATGTGTTCTGCTGCATTTGGAAGAATGACTTTATTGAGCACTGAATTATGCAGGAAGTCAACCAACTCTTTATTGCACCAGCAAGTGGTAGCAGTGCAGTAGTCAGCCTTTCTTGCCTTGTGGACGTTCTTTTGCTGCTTTTAAGGAATTTAAATTTTAAGGGCAAATGCTCAAAGAAAGCAGATTTGTGGCAGCACCAGCATGAGGTGATTTGGGATTTGCCAGCAGAGATGGATGAAAGGACAGGTTGGAGGTGAGCTCCTCTCTAGGACCCTGGAGAATGAATTAGATAAATAACTTGTGAGTTCCACAGGTATTTAAATATCATTTTGGCAAATTCTCTTTGTGCACAAGTAGTCAGTGACTGTACTTCAGTATTTGCTAGCCTGTTTCCCAAACACCCAAAATACAATTACCTACATGGATCAAACATATATGGAAGAGATGTCAGTTTAGACTCTGAAAGAGTTCTGTATTCTGGTATTTGAATAGTAACATTATATGTAGGAAAAATGAGGGTCAGATCACCAGAGATAAATGCTGAGCCACACTTTAGCTGTACCATGGACCAACAGGAACATGATTCCACTTTTCAGTATATAAAAAACTGTTATTAAGAGCACCATGATCAATTTCTTTTGTTGAACCTCATGTTCAGCAATAATTGATTAGGAAGTAATAGACTTAAATGAACTAAGGAAAATTTAAGATTTACTTTATAAAGAACTTTCTAACTGTAAGGACTGTGACAGTGCAACAGCTGAGTTATTGCATTCCCATATCTGCAGGCTTTCACTTCCTTAGAGTGAGAAATGGTGGGATATCTGTTTCTGGATTGGAATAGATAAAAGAGTTAGATTATTTATTTTTTCATTGCTTTTTTTCATTCCTGCAATTATGATCTAAACTTAAAAATAATATTCAGCACCTTTCTCACCTCCTAACCTTCCAAGCATGAAGTTCTCTATTTTTTGTTCCCTGACTGCCACCCTTTTTAAGCTTTACACAGGTTCTTCACCCTTCTCCACTGTTTTTGTAGGTTTGGTTTCTGGGAAAATGATGTTTGGTCCAATTCTGCTTCATTCCCCAGTGCAGCTGTGCTGGCAAAGTAAGCCCTCCACCAACTCCTTAGTCCTGAGCGATACAGTGGAGATGAACGGTGCTATATAAATGTAAATTTCAATTCATTCCCTTCATTCATTCAACAAGCTATCAACACAACCTTGTCATTTCAATTTTTCACACTTTTTTGTGGAGGTCTTCTGTCTCAGTGAAGTCTCATTTCCTCAGCCCAGTGCCAAAGGTGACTAGGCTGTATTAGAATTTACAGTCACTTTCTTTTTGACGTGGTCAGATGTAATGAGAAGCAGGAGGAAGCCAGTTGCAACCTTTTCCAACCTTTCCCTTGGATTCATTAACCAGGCCCCAGCTGAACAAGTGATGCTGCCATCTCCACCCCTGTACAGGTATAGCTATGTACCCTGTTAGCAGTATTTTTCAAATTTTCTAAGTGATATTTACATAGGGAATACTAAGAATTAAAACCCCACATAATGGGGAGGGAAATGCATTACAGAATAATTAACTTTCACACCACTTTCTCATTACTGCCAGAAAGAAAATATACTTTTGCTTTTGCCATTCTGTCCAGGCCTTTTCCTCCCACAGATAGTTGGAATACAGATTTTGAAGGTGAAAGTGTCCTTGTGTGTACTTACACACTCTTACTAAGAGATACCTGTTCTTACATCAGCAGAAGCTTCCCAAATAGTTAATATTAACACATTGAAGAAGAAAAGGATCCTTCCACAGTCCCCCATTGTATTCTGGCCATTTAATCTTTCTACATTGTTTTCTAAGTGCAAAAGAGCACTTTGGCAGTTAAATTGTCATATTCAATGATACTACTGGCCATTATTAAATCACTTTTACAACATTTTTTGAGTCTTTTTGCCCTATCTGACCTGTTTGCACCCGGTCTCTTGACATCTCTTCAAGTACTTTAAGCTACCTCACTAAATGTGGTTTCACACCAAATGGAGTTTATCCATTTGTCCTTACAAAGGACAACCAATAATATCATAATATAATATAATTTATATGTGGGAGGGTCAATTTCCAGCCCTTTGTGGAAGCTGCATGATTTTATCCAAGATGTGTATGTTAATACCAGAAGAACCTACAGGGAGAGTCCAAATGTAGAGTTAGAAATACTTGACTTTAATCTGCTTTAGCACACTGTCTGCTTTTCAGAATAGAATTTCTCTGTCATCTCCTAGAGACACTTTTCCAACATCTTAATTCTGAGCCTTACACAATTGAAAATTATCTTCTTATATGTCTTAACCTCTCATGCAATCTCCCCTTCTGTCTCTGTCTCTTGTATTAATTTTTTTTCTTTACACTCTCTTAACTTCCTTCTGCAATCTTTCTAGTCCTCCTCTCTATCTAATGTTTTATAGCTTGCATATGCCTCTTTCTTAACCTTAATTACTTTTTGCACTTCCTACTCCTAGTGTATTTATTGCTTGATAGCACACATAAGCCTCGGCATATATTCATTTATCTTTGAATGTTTCTCATTTGCCTTTGGCTCATTTGGTAGCAGTTCTGTACCTCAGCTAGAAGGCTGTGGGTTCAAGATTCATCCCAATATTAGGAGTATTTCTTGGGGTTTCATCCTGCAGTGGATTTATAGTGGTTTTGGAAACCATACTGGTGATTCCAGGCAGTACCTTCCATAGGCATTTCTTCTGCACAGCTCTGCTGCTTGCCAGGTTACCCAGGCAGGTAAAAGTTAAAGACTCTACCACATTTTATGGAAATAGTAAGAAAATAAGTTGTCTTGGCTAGCACTTTGTAAACAAAATGTTTCCAAGGCCAACACTGTACATGTGAGTTATTGTTAACTTCTACATTTGGTGATTTATATTATTAGCATTTAATCAGCACAATTAAACAGTTTGTTACTTGGTCCTTATGTAGCAGTATTGCAAAGAAATTAGTAATTTATTGAACCCTTTTTAAAAGGTACCAACCTAGAGATAAGAGCCTCATATGTTAATCTTTTGGACCAGCTACTCCTCCTGGTGTTTATTAAAAATAAATCTTTATTCAAATGACAGTGTACGTATTGGACTTACCATATTTTTATTTGCTAATACAACAGACTGGTGCTCTGCCTTATTAAAGCAACTTCAAATTCATAACTCTATTAAAATTTTCAGACTTATCTGAGTCTAGAGCTCCCTTAGTGATTTTATATCAGGGCAGTCAGAACCATGATCAGTTTTACTTCACACTAGTTTGTAATAATGGACAAGATGGAGGACCTGAAATGGTCCCATTCTTTGTGGTTTTTGTTATTTATAGCTGCATCTGACCTACCAGGCTTTTTCTCCTCCTCCTATGCCAGCAAGTAATATTGCTAAGTTCTATGCTCTAATGATGAGGTTGGTTTATAATTATATTATGGTCTTTTTTCTTAAAAAAAAAAAAAAAAAAAAAAAAAAGTATTACTGTCCTTTGGGTTCTTTTCTGAAGAATTCATCTTTGTGCAATTCATTGTCACATTTGCACGCTAACCTCTACCTCTGGTTGGAAAGGGTGTTACTGGAGAAAAGCTGCATTACAGAAAATTGCACCATAAAATAGCCATCCATATCCTGGTCAGATCCATGTCTGACAAAATGCTATGTGATGTTCATGGCAGGTGGATGTTAACTAAGATTTGCTACGCAGTTTTGGATATGTGTGCTCTGGAGTTTATACTGACTTCTATGGGAGAAGAAACATGGAATTAAAGTCACAAAATTAGCAGATAGAGAAGGTCAATTGCTACTCCTCGTTATGCTGCTGCTGTTCACTGTCCTTGTAGAAAGCCACAGGAAATCTGATGAATATATTTTTAATTATGTTTTGTTATAGTAAATGACACCAAAACTGGCTCTGATGATGTTACCCATCAATTTAGTGGAAGATAACCCATGGAAACAAAAATAAAAACTGAGTTGGGAATCTACAGCTGATTTATAAATTGTCTGCTAAAGGCAATTTGCTCTCTTTGTCTGCTGCATTTACCCAATTGCTGCTGAAACTAATTGCTCTTTTCTGGGCATTCTTTAAAGAAAAAAAACATCCAATGCCACACAGCAAAATAAACAAAAACGTGTGCCAATGTGAAACAGCAAATGGTAATCAGAGCTCCCTGCTAATTATCGGCTGCTTATCGGAGAATCGTGTCCAACACACAAATGTAATTGCAAATGACAACATGAACACGGCTATGACAAGCACAAGGTGGAACATTTTCAAGCACACAGAGAGCTCTGGCAGTGTCAAGGTCTTTTTCAGGTCAGATCCCCAGCAGCTGATGTAGTTCTGTGCTGAGGGTGATTCAAAGGTTAAGTCTTATACCAAAGGGCTCTTCTGGTCAGACACATAATTGGAATAACAAAGTCAATATATGTTGCTGGTTGTGGGACACAATCTTCATTTGATCTCTCACACGGCAGATTAATTAAGTGTTATCAATTAATGGCCTGGTAAAAGTGAACACCCTGTTAGTCAGTTTTCCAAGTAGTGTCAAGCATATGCAAGCCCTGGGGGGAAGGAGAGGGTGGGGGAATCACCCCTGAACGGCACCACTGCTTTCCAAGAGCTGAAGAACAAAAATAACAGGAATATAGATTGCAAATGTAAAACTAAACAATTATAGATGCTTGCCATTGGTTCTCTTTTCACAGTGACTCTGAGCTTTGAGTGGAACGGTGTTTGATTCAATCAGGCTCTCACCAAATCCTTTTTGTGAGAAATCATATTCCCACACCAGCACATATCAAACTGAAGCAAGTAACACGAAGGGCTGGGAGATGTGACACCTTTGAGCACAGAGGGACAGCACCTGGAGGAACAATATGATGGCCTTCCTTCATCCTGTTGTGACTGCTCAGGTGAGCAAGTTGGTTTCAATAATTGATGGTGCCAATGCATAGGATTGCTGTGTCTAGGGTGCTCACCAGATAGAAGTAGCAAATGTGTTTCTAAGCTTGGTGTAAAGATTGGCTCTTTGTGTGGTGTTTCTTTGGATTTTTTTTAACCCATCTAATAAATTTTGCATTTCTAAGATTGTAGGAGTTGATTTGCAAAAATAAAATTAAATAGCTCAAGTGCATGAAAGCCTCTAATCTGAACAGCATTTATTGGAGAAGTGTTTTCGTCACAAAGCAGTGAATCTTCAGCCCACCCAGCAACAACAAATAGAGCTGAAATTCAAGCAGTCTTTGCTGCTCTTCCTTACTAAAAATTTGTTTAATTTTTCAAGGGTACCCCCAGAACTTGCTCAGGTGTGAAAAGGCATTCAGGTTGCCTGCAAATACAAACTGGGGAGATGCATTACATAGAGAGAGTTTGTCTAAAAGGTGTTTGCTAAATGTTATCAATGGCTATTAATGAAAATTTTCCTGATAGATTTTAGGAATTTGGTTTTTTTTACTACAACAACAACAACAATATAACGATTTGTCTCCATGTATTTCAAGTACTGGTGCTGTTAGAGATGTCTGAATGGTTGCAGAAATCGATGGACTTGGCTTAGAATAAAGCTCTTTCTCTTGCAAGGTGAAACACAGATACCATTTTATTTCAAGGTAGTTTCACATGTTGCACAGTGCTGTTCCAGTTACAGGTATCCTACATTTCATCCCAATATTTGGGGAGAGGAAAAACCATTCAGACCAGAGGGAACCAGATGTGACATGTAGCCTGCAGAGGGTTGGGCTGAAGAATGGGGAGACTTCTGGGTTTGGGGTTTGTTTTTTTTTTTTTTTGCTTTTTGGTAATTGCATTTGTTGTTGGTGTTACTTTGACCAATGAGTGGATATAATTGTAGACCAAAAGAGGTTCTAGCTGTCAGATGATAAAAAGGATGTAGTGTCTAACTGTTCTTAAGACATTTTTCAGCACCCTGTTTATCTGTCCTTTTCCTTCCTCTAAATTTTACGTGTTTCACTCTCATTAAATTGTGTTGTTTTCTCTGCATCTTCATGGGTTCGAATTTTGCCTACCCTCAGTCCTGATTTCACAGATTTTCCAAGATTTTGTAATTCCCCCAAAAGCTCCATGTTAGATGTCTTTCCAGAGTTTCTGGAGGTCTGTGTTTTGGATCACAGGTGCTTAGCACATTTTGTAGGATCTAGCTTTTAGGACCTACTCAGCTGAATGGGTTGCACAAAGCCTTTACTGAACACTCTGAAGAGAACAAAAAATTTGAAACTTTTCCTGCACCCAAAGAGCAGAGACCCAATGACCCCTGGCAGGCCTGCTGCAATTATCCATATTCCTCCATGGCAAAGAGAAATCTTTGGGACTACGAAGCCAGTACAGTACATTCTAAACTATCTAATTTAAGGATCTGGGTTCTCTGATGGCCTGAAGCAGAATGTGTCCTCCCACCACACAGTGGCAGCTCTAAGTGATTGATGGTCAAGCAAAGGTAGGAGAATGGTTTCATCACAACTTTTCTCTGTAAGACAATTCAACTCTTGCTAAATTGCTTACCTTTACAGACTCTCTATAACCATTTTGGTCACTGAGTAATGTACATACTTCACCATAATTTTCATTATATTTCTTGATAGAACAATTTGTAATAAAATCACATCTAAAAATGCACTTCCAAGTTGCAGCTCTATTTTTAAGGCAGAATAATCTTCCTCAGTTCTGTCGACATGATTAAGCATCTCAGTTTATTTCATGTATTTCTTCATTCTTTTGCTTTAGCATAAGCAAAAGAAACAGTTCCCTAAACCTTCACTTTTCAAAAATATTTTGACATGTGATTTACTGAAGTTATCTGATGAATTTCAGAAGAAATATATGTCTTCTTGCCTTCCTATAATACTATGTGTAATAGCTGTGACTGTCTGTGTTTTTCCACATTGATAAGATGAAGAATGTAGAATTTCTGCAGTCTCCATTTGTTATTTGGGACAAAAGGGATAATACCTTTTTCTGTAGCATTTGCCACTTTCCTGTGCTGCTTACAGCGTACTGCTTGCTCCTTCTCTCTGCTGTTGGCTTGTTTCATTGGCCACATCCCCAAGGCAGAATCTGTCAGTACCCAGATAATGTTGTTCACCTCTGCAAACATGTTTCCTACTGACATTTCAGTATTGATAGAGAGAATGCTCTCTGGAGCACCAGTGCACAAATTCCTGCCACGTTGCTGCCAGGTTGTCCAGGTTGGAATGAAAATCAGATGGGGACAATGTGGGTGGGGGTCTTTTCCCTGTTTTACAAAATGGGCTAAATTGCAGGTGGATGCATTTCCAATTCTGGCAGAGCAAAGCCAGACTCACAAGTGTTTGCAGTTGGTTGAAGTAAGAAAATACTGAAGGTTGGTGCCAGGCACATTATTAACAATTGCAGAGTCCTAAAGACACTGACATTAGCTGCTGCTGAACCCCTGGAAAAGTCTTTGCAGTCAGGCAGCAAAAACAAAAGGCAGCAGTACCAAAACCCTTTGTGGGTCTTAAATTTATGGTGTCATGATGAGATTTTTGCCAAGAACTTCCACATATTAGGATAGGAAACTTTCTGCTTAAGTTTCTCTTGTCTGAGATCCTGAGCTCCAGCTGAAAAAATGCTCCACTGTCATGTTTTCTGTACAGTTTGAGGGATGCTTTTTGAAGCACAGGAAATAGTTGGTGCCTTTGAGTGAAGCCCTTGACCCTTGCTGCAAGCAGCTGCTGAGTGCAGAGTATGTCATTCCCTCTTCTCAAGGCACTTCAAGGGTGAGGATGCTCCCTCCACATCTGATTTTTTCCTTTGAAAATGGCACTGAACCTACAAATAAAGAAAAGCTTTTCAAGTAACATGAGACAGAAGCACTGTTTGTCCATGACAAAGAATATCACAAAAGGAGCTTTATATATTGTTTAAGCAGGAGATCCTTAACTTAGGATTCTTACTGTCTGTTACACCTTCTCAATTTTCTACTCTACCACATCACAGCCTTTACTACAGATTTTTTAGGAAAGTAAAATTCAGTCTTCTTATTTTTGCCTGAAGCAAATGGATTGGCAATAGGAGCAACAGAGAAGTTCATTTTTGTGCCAACAGCAAAAGACCTCCCCTTTCAGAGCAATGTAAACCTCTGAGTTATATACATAGAGCAAAAAGATGGACAAAAAGAGAGATAAGGTCTTATGATGTGAATCAACATCTCCTATTTTCTGTTTATCTGAATTTTTTTTGATTGCTTCAGCAAAGTCAGATCCCACTGCCAAATTAGAAACAGGCAGTTTTAATTCATTTTCCACCAAGAAAGCTGGATTTTTGATAGGAACTTAATTATTTTTTGAAAGAAAGCTTTAAACATGCCAACCACAAGTCTGAAAGTAAATGGTGAATATTTCTTTTCCAGTACCTAAGGAAACATCTAACTTTATTCTGACAAAACCTTCCTTGGTTCAAAGAAGATCTGCTACCTGCAGGCATTTACCTCAGTGGTGGCAGATGACTGCTTATCTGAATATGTACAATTCCACAGGAGACAAGTTCTGGAGAGTAATTGTTCCCCTTAATGAATTGGCATATATTTGTGCTGCAAAAAATTATAACATTTTAATAGAAAAGCATCCCAACATCTGACATTCCTAATTATTCCTAGAAGTACCCTCAATACTAAGAGTTTCACTGATGTCATTGCTGCTTTTCTTGCAATTAGATGCTATTTCATCCAGGAAATACTGGAGAATCCCAGTTAACCTCTGTCAACCACTCACAGCTGTGCTTTGGCAGAATGAGGAGGCTGCATGACTCAATAGCCACTTTACATCATCTTATTCTTGATGTAAGGATATAATGATGCAAAGATGTCCCTCATCTCCAATTTTGGGATGAAAACCTGAGTTTAAGCTGAACAACAATTTTTTATTGGGAATGAAACTACTGTGCCATTAAGAAGGAAAATTTCTCTGATATCCTTAAAACTACGCTGGAACTGCAGAGCTATAGTGTTTATGTGTTTTTGAAGGGCTCTAAATGTAGACAGAACCTGAAGTTACTTCCCAAGTTGATTCCTTACACTATTGCAAATGCCTTTTTGCAAACTCTTACACAAATGTAAACCTTGCATGTATTGCTTCAGCTTAAATGGATTCCTTTCTGAATTAAGCCGAATTGAAATAAGCTGGGTTCAAATTGATTTAATATTGTCCACATGGATTTGCAGTGGTGTGACTAAATTGATTTAAGAGCCTTACTTCAGTTAAAGGAATGCAACTTTTCTTACAGTAGGTTCCAAGTGTCTTGAGATCTGGGGCTAAAATTCAGTTTTCTACTGTGTTCAAAGAATCCCACTTGGCCTGTCTTCTGAGTGAAAGGAAGAGTTTGCCCTCCAATGGTCTGAAGTCTTACATCAGTGCAAAATATCAGTGTCCTTTTACATGGTTGTGTATTTTGTGTTCTGATTGAGAGAGGAAGACATTCTTGTACAAGTAACTAGGAGAAAAAATAAGAAAATTTAATCTTAGGGTTTTGATTGTGTTACCTTTAATTAATGACCAAGTGACAATGACCAAATTTAACTGAGAGGATGCAAAACTTCAAAGTAAAATAGATGTGGTCAGACTAATGATACAAACTACCTCTTTAATTCTGTATTCTGAATACACACAAATCATTTAGATTTCTTATGCTTTGTTGTACTGTAAGGGGAGATGCACCCAGTTTAATTGTGTCCCATTGATTTTTTTTACCTTTTGTGAAATAAGCCTTGTTTGGCATAATGAAACTTTTGTTTTCTGCAGCTCTTCTACATTGTCTCTTTTAAAAAATTCACCATTTACTCCTTTGCACTGAGCAAAAATCTTTCCTTAAAAATGAGGAAAGCACAATACCCTCTATTTCTGAAATCATTAGAATTGACTTTTAGACAATCAATGTGTTAAATGATGTAATTATCCAATGGTCCTTTCCCCACTTAAACCAGTTTGAAAGTTAAAGGTTTGTTTTAGATCAATTCCAACCACTTTGTGTGCAAATTGCACAACCTCCTTTTCTTTAACTTATCTCACAAATCCAATAGTGGCATGTCCATATAAAATGGTTCTCTGATGAGTAATTCTGAGTGGGATATGAACTTATCTAATGATGGAGAAAAGCTCTGACTCCTGAACATAATATTTTTAAGTCAGACTCAGGTGAGGCAGAAGTTACTGGCCATGATTCCACAGATTTAGGAGCTGTAAGTTGTTTTTTTTTTGTAAGTGTAGAACACAGAGCATTTTTGGGATGGTCCTAGACTCCAGAGCACATTTTGTAGTGTAGATGCAGTGCCTGCATTTGACACCAAGCCATGGTGTGACAAATGTCACCCTCAGAGCCATCAGCCTTCCTGGCAGAAGGTCCCTGGTTTGTTCAGGAAGTTCCTTGGGACACAACCAGCCATCCCCAAGGACTGGTGCTGTTTTGGGCATCCTCAGAGAAGCTGTTGGTGGCTGTCAGCTCTGGTACCAGACCATGAGGCACCTGCAGCCACCTGGAGCAGCATCAGGAGGACATGTGGGACTTATTTCTGGACAAAGTGAACCTTGCTGTGGGCTCTGGCTGTTCTGCTCTGCTGCTATAGGGTCAGTGCAAGAAACTATGGTGAAGGCCATCAAAATGACATTTGTGGCACCAGGTGGGTCCACAAGGAGTGTGTCTAGGCCAGCTGTGTCCCAGCCAGCTGAATTTCCCTGGTGTAGATCCCTGGGGAACAGCAGAAAAGTGGCCCCTGTACAGCTTCACTACCAATCTCTTCTCTCACCTCCCCATTGACAGGTTCTGCTGCAATGGGAGCTCTTAGTGCAAAAACTGCCCTGGCTTGAGCAAGTTCCAGTCTAGTCCCATGTGCAAAAGACAACAGGACTGCTGAGTGGTGAAACCACATTTCATGTGTGCTCTCATGTGCAGGGTTCTTAGTGCAGCACATAGCTTGGTCTGAAAAAAGAATGTTCCCACCTTAATAGCTGAGATAATGTAGGGATCTGTGTGCCTCAAGTTGCTTTAAATAACAGGAAGCTGTCTGTTAATTAGACATTAAGGAGTAGGTGCAAATAAGGAAAAAATAACCTTTTAAAATATATGGTGTTCATTGTATATGCTTTTATTTATTTAGATTTTGTTCCATGAGTTGTCAGTTATCTAGCATGTGTCTTATTGACTGAGAGGAATAACCTTCACGTTGTGTTTGATGCATTGTAAAGCATATGCTTAGAAGTAAATAATGTGGAAACAAAGATTTTCATGGCTGCATTAGCATAGACTAAGAAAGGCCCAGGCCTTCATAATGCTCTACCCTTGGCTTCACAGGTTTGTGTATAAAATTAGACCCCAACCTACCATGCACACCTTACAGACCTGTGTTTGAGCTTGAGTTTGTTGTGCACTGAAAACTCACATCCTTTGCACATGTTACCTCAGGTGAAGTATTATGAGAATCTCAACTTTTGTATTTCTTCCTTAGTTGTATGTGGACACTTACTGCATAATCCTAAAATTGCAATAATATCCTGCCCTTCTTTAATAGATATATTAATTATATTTCTCCCCCTTAATGGGCTGCTCACTTTATGGTTTGGGGACACAAAAGTAAATTTTAAAATCAATTATACAATTACATATGTAGCAATAACAGAGCACAGAGCTAATCGTCTTTGGGTCAGGACTATAACCTTCTCATAATGCAGGTTTCATTAGGGTGAGGTCTATTATTGCAAAGAATTACAGAAATAATGGGAGTGGGTGTATTCAGCAAGAAATAACAAATGAGGGTCTTTCCTAGATAAGAGAAGCTGTTTGCTGGCTGCAGTGTGATAGCAGGCCCCTATAGTGTATGTAAATTGATAGGGTCAACTTCCTTTGGTGTATGCAATGCACAGTGTACAAGAATTAATTTCCGTATCGTCCTGGAGAATGGCAGGAGGAGGGCTTCCAATTATCACTCATCACTGGATACAACTGAGCTGAACCACAGAGCCTGGAGTATGAAAAAGGCTGCAAGGAGAACGTGAGATGGGCTAAACACTCACAGTGCAGCACTCTTGAGGCATTATGTGCTTAATGCTTTCTGTTATCCCCAGTGTTTGCAGCAGAAATGATAGTGATAGCACATTGTTTTAAGTGTGCCTTTAAACAATTTGCTTTCAAATATTATTTGAAAAAAATAAAATTGCTTGACTTGCAAAAACCATTCTAGTAAACATATGTGAAGATAGTTTTGCAACAGCTGTTAAGATGAGCTTAAACACTTAATCTCTGCCTTTGTTTCACAGCAGGAAGGTAATTTTTATGCCAGGTAAAGGATGTACTCTTCAAAAGCACGTAAACATCACAACTTTGAATATATTTGTTCTAGATATGGGAGGCTGATGTTCATATCTCTTTGAGGTTTTTGAAGCACAGAGTTAATTCAGCATGAAGATCTTATAACCCATAGATACCCTGCAGCTTGCCCAGCTCCTGACCTACCAGCCCAGGTCCTGGAAACCATCAGAGAATGCAGCTTCCCTTCAAATCAAAGCACTTCCTTATCCTGGTGCATTGGGATGGCAAATCCTCTCCCTTTTCCAGGTAAAAATGGCATTGCAAGGGGCTGGTAGGGAATGCAAAATCTCTCCTTCAGAGTTTATGCTGTACCCCAGCTCCTTGTGGTATCAGTGTGGGGTTAAGATGCCACACTGAGGTGACATGAGGGCTGCTGAGCCCTGTTTGCAGCACGAAATCTGTGGCAGTCACAAATTCTAGACCTCAGCACAGGGGTTACAGGCTGTTGTAAAAATACCAGGAGTGTAAACAAGAATAAGTTTAATTAAATTTTAATAGTGCTCACTATTAAATTCCTTGCATTGGCTTTCTGCTTTGTCTTGATGGAATGTAACTAGTAATTACCTGTGATGTTTGTTAATGCTGCCTCTGAGCAGCGTGTATGGCAAAAATTTGATTTCATATTTAAAGAATTCGTTTCTAACCAATGTGTCTGTGATTCCTAGACAACCCTGAGTTACTGGAAAGTGATGATTTGAAATAATATTTCCAGGAGTGAATTCACTATCACATTATAAGGCTATTATTATCACTTAGTGGTTAATTAATGAGAATAGAAGAGGACCTATGGCAGTCTTTATGGAATTTCTGGCAAACTTACCCTCACTCTGAAATGAAATCAAACTGATGCTTTGGCCAAAAAGCCAAAGGCTTTTCTACTACATCAGAATCCATCTAAATGGATTCCATGCAGCTAAAAGTTGGTCTCTCATTTGAAATCTGGTACCTTGGAGAATCAGCTGCAAGGATGCTCTAAATCTGACAAAACAAGGTGTTCTCCAATCTTGGAAACAGCTGAAGTTTAAAAGATGCAACATAAACAAATAGATTTTTGGAGACCAAAGTGGCTTAAGGACTCAGAAATATTAAGTTCAGCAAATAAAAATACCTTTCTGTAACAGAGCTTTATGCAGCAACACCTGCATGTGACACTATTTATATTAATATTCATAACACAGTTGTAATGATATATATCATTTAGCTTCCCCATCAATATAGGTATGTATTTTGCACAACTGTGGTTTATTGCAACAGATAAAAAAAGATCACTCATGAAAAATATCTTATTGAAGCCTAAACTTAACAAGATTTAAAACAAGCAACATTTAAATATATATCTGGTTTTGAATACCTTTCACTACTCCTTCATTTCAGTGAAATTATTCCCATGCTTGAAAGTGCTAGATATCCACTTGAATTTGGCCCTAAATTGTTAATTTTCCAATCAATTGATTTTCAATTTCAGTATTAGGCCATAAAAACCAGATTTTTTTCCTTATCGAATGTGAAAAATTAAATAAAATTTAAAGCTCTGCTCCGAGTGGTTTGGAGCAGTAAGGTTCAGAGTTTTTCAAAATGCAAAAAATAAAGATACACCCAACATTTGCAGGTCTTTTCGATTGATAACTATCTGCAAAGCACTTACTAAACCCACCTTAGCTATAAATGCAGCAAAAATAGCTAAATACACTTGTTTAGAGAGCTTAGTATAACTTAATCCCAGCATCTTTTTATAGCAACTTTGCAACACGGAGTCAAGGTTTTCTTTTCTTAGGGTCTCACTATGGAGAAAGTTAATTTCTCTTGGAAGTCGGGTCTTACCTCCCTGGCTGCATTTCCAGCCCTTGACAGCCCCATTCAGCTGGGCCTGCTGATGTGCTGTAGAGATTTGAGAGTAAAGAATTGCAAGGAGTGCAATTTAATCCCAAAGTCATTACCTAAATGCTGAGATAGGATGGGGATTACCACCAATGTAAATGAGATATGAGACAGCCAATGGATTAGGGGACCCTTTCTTTAGGATGACTTCAGCAAATAGGCTAAGATAAGGAAATCTTTGTAATTACATGGAGCTACACTGGTCAATTCTGACTTTTAAATACCAAGGCGCTGGAGAAAAGGAGAAAAATCCTACATATGTTATTCTGTGCAATATTAAGTAATTCCTTTCTGATTCTACAGAATCAATAGAAGAACATCATGCCAAATGAAAAGATGAGGGCTGCCTACATGTCCTTTTGTGACTGGTATCGTTCCATCATTTTTGGTAATATCATTTCCAAATTAAATTTTATGGTCCATTACATACTAGCTCAAACACTTTTCTAATGGAATCTTAAATGGAACTGACTTGCTTTGCGTGGGGTTTGTCTCTCAGTTAAGATGTTATTTAGTTCTAATTATCAGATAATGAACTCAGGAAATTTAATTTTTAATATTTATATGTCAAAAGTCCATTGTACTTTGGTTAAAGGCTTTAAATTAAAAATTAACATGGACAGAATACTAATTGAATATTTTTCCTATCTATAAGAGTGAGAAATGAGTTACACAGTTCCCAGATTAGCTTGTAACACTGCAACTGTTTACTTAAAAACTTAATTTAATCTTCAGAAATAAATCACAAATAAGGAGATCAGGGAAAATGAGCCTGAGAAGCTTTAGGTAATACAAGCTGAAAGTGCATGTCTTTATATGCATTGTTTCAATTTCATATCTGCAAGGTAACAGAGCACATGCAAATGTCTGTGTATAAATACATTTTCCAAGTCATAGTGGTTGTTTTTATGGGTGTTCTCTCAACTTCCTTTCTTTGCCCACTCCTCATTTTGCTTTCAAAAAAGAATATAAACCTGACTTTTCCAATATTCATTCACATTTCTGAGCAAGCTGTATAAAATTACTGCAGAAATGAAAAAATTATATTTCTTTGGATTTGAAAGCTTCAAGATGTATTTGTTCATTTTTATGTCTGCCCTCTCTGATCTCTCTGTTACTGAGCTGTGCTGCAACTGAGGAAAACTGTGGAATATTCTGTCTGCTGCTGTCCATTTGGGTAATCTGGGGCAAGTCTTGTAAGGTGTGGGAATATGAAAGGTCTGTTTCTATATTTTGCTGTTGTAACACACCCTGGTAACTGAGTTGAAGCCTCTGCAAACCATATATAACATGAATGGAGAGAGATCTTCAGAACAGAGCCACAGCAGAGAGCACACAGCCCAAGCTGGATGGCAGAAAGCACAGAGACTGAAGGTGAGTGTTGATCTTGTCCACATTAGTGTTTTATTCTCTTTCCTCAAGAAAGACCAAGCTGGAGTTGACTGTCCCCATAGGAATTCATTTCTCCCCAAGAAAGAAAGGGAACAAGGGAAACACACTTTTAAAGCTGTCTTTGCTCTGTAACAGGTTTTTCAGGAAGTCTGTAGGGTGTCCATCCTTGGAGATGCTCAAAACTGTCCTGGACAGGGCCCTGAACAAACCACTCAAACTTCAAAGCCAACCCCACTTTGAGTAAGGAGTTGGACCAGGGGACTTTCAAAGGTGACTTTCCAGTTATTCTATGATTCACTGAATGATTCACTATGATTCATCTAGATCCTAAAAGCTGTCTGACCTTTTAATGTGTGGGATGTAGACCTGCATCAGAAAAGATCCTTTTTAAAAACTCACTTTCAAGCAAGCTGGATGTGAAGAATGTCTTCCAGTGATATTCACCTAGATATGTGTATCAGGTATTGTTGGTATGACATGATCTACGAGGGCAGATGATGTATCACTTTGCTTTAAAGAGACTGCAATCTATGTGTCAATCAATTAAATTCCTATCTGACTTCTCTCTAGTCTTGATTTACCAAACCAGTTTTGTGAGCTTCTGTCAAAGGAAAAAAACTCAAGACAAACAATTCTTCACTTCCTCCTCTGACACTAAAAGCAGGAGGAATCTGCTCAGTCAAATTTTGCTGGCAGATACTCCAGATGTGAGTTTATGATTACTCTGGACATTTCACTAGAGTTAGTTTTGATTCACAGCCCTGGAACTGAGACTGAAGGTTTTGCTCACCAGAGCTCTGAAAATTAATTGTTATTGGAAAAAATAGTTATGCAAACAGATGATTTTGACTAATCGAATCTAGAGTTTATTTTCTACTGTAGTCTTGGATCATGCCAGACTTCAAACCCCATTCATTGTGACTGACTTTCATCCACCTTGTGCCTTTAATGTTCTCTCTCAGAGCCCACAGCCTGCATGATTCCCTCTCCCTCCTCTATTAGTAAAAGTAAGATGATCAGGAGGAGAGCCTCAAGCTGAAGAAGTGACACCCTTAGGTTTGCATGAAACTCCACATACAAACATCTTGTGTCCCACAAGTGCTGGGCTGGGTTTTTTGGGAAGCACACAGTGCATTATCAGCTGGCAAGGACAAAACCTTTAAGTAACCATTGTATTCCTGATGGAAAACTGTATTCAGGCTTATATACATACACCTATACATCCCAGCAATAGTTTGGGATCACAGTGGGGGCATAGTATGATGTATCCTGTCGAAAAAGCAGGGATTCCATCATGACTGGGAAGAGCTGGTGATCCTCTCCCATCAGCAGAACTGTGTTCCACTGGCTCCTGGGAAATCATGTTTTGGAGAATGTTTTTCCCAAAACAGTAGCTGCAGCATGGAGGATGAATGGATTCCAACTGAAGTCTCAGCAGCAGAACATGCCCCAGTAGGTCTGCCACTGTCTTCAGCATAGCCTTGGCTCCACAAGGTCATGGCATACACTTTCCCTTCCCACCAGCCTATGGTAATCCTCTCAGAAATTTACCCATAATTTTCAAAGTGTGCTGGGATTGAAGGAGTTACTCATTTAAAATCAGTTGTAGGTATTATCATGACCTGCTGAAAAAAGGGTAAGAATGGGAGAAGCCATGAGGAAATAAATGTAACATGTAGATTATGTTTAGTTAGCTTGTCTTCACTGCTCAGCAGCACATCTCCCCAAACCAATTAGTACCACAAGAATGCAGAAGCATGGGAAAGGCACAGTCTGTTGTATCTGCTCTTGAAGGCTTCTGTCTGATTCCCTCTCTTTCCTCCAGTAAGCAAATTTCTTACATCTAATTTCTTTCCAAAATAAATCCAGAAAATTTATAGAGATGTATGTTACCTATGGACAGATAGTTCATTGTTTGTGATGCAAGTATGGGCATGTCTGTTTCTGATGTAGGTGGTATAACAGAGCTTTCACATTTATTTTTGCTTTATAATTGAATGGTAAATTAATTTGATTGCTAAAATTTCTCAGTAGATCCTGAATTAAATGTGGGCTAAGCATATAAATATACTATCTTTCCAACTGGTCATTTTGAAAATCTAGATTTTCTCTTCCTTATGTTTCCTTAGGGCTGTAGTGGTAAGACTAGAGTGGATACATGCTGTTCTTAAGTGTTTACTTCTTAATGGGTAGTTGAATCATTGCCATCAGGGATGTCTTATATTTTGTGGTATTTTTTGATCTCCTTTAATATCATACTGCACTCTGAGTGTGTCTAATATTACATGACTGAAATGATGGATCTGTAAGTAATGCCTGACAACTATCAGATACCTGAATTGAATATTTTAGCCCTGACTTATTTTTTTCCACCTTTAGAAAGACTTCTTCCTTTTACTTCTGTGCTATTTTCCTTTTCTTTTAATATGTGCATTGTCTTCATTCCTCAGTGCCCTACTGGACTTGGGAAAAGATTCTGGAGTAGGACCCAGCTGGATTTTTTTTGGTGACAGATATATAAGACATTTCCTTCTTCTCAAAAGCTTAGTCTGGGAGGAGTAATGAGAGAATACAGCAAAGAGATAGGAAACCCAAAATAAGAATAAGAAAATGAGGATTGATTTGGATATCAAGTTGAAACACATACATGGCATATGTATCTATTAAAACTTCACCTCTTTGATTTGTGGAGTACACTGGAAAATCTCAATTTCTATGAGAGCCCTTCTGTGTGAAACAATATGGTCCAGTCACTGCCAGACCAGGATATAAGTTTTAACAAACCAACAAATGATCTTTCCATTTTTAACTGATTTGGAAACAGCTTCCTTACTGTTGCTCCAGAGAAAGGTGGGTCCTTCACTGTCACGGGGTCACTTTGCAAGTTTTAATTGCTGGGTGCTGTTCTGTCCTTTCATGGCTTTTGGAGTGATAAATAGCTCATCAGTTCAAAAGCTAGTCTATATAAACAAGCTTATCTCTGCCCATAGTCTTTAATGAAAAATGAGTTGTGAGTATCATTGTTAATCATGGTAATTGTTAATGTTAAGAGGGCTGGTATTATGAGTTTTCCTATTAGGCTTTCAATTCGTTAGATAAAATGAGTAATCTAGGAGCCATCTATAGCATTCTAATTTTAATTATCTAGTGGCTGCATTTCAGACCACCCTTTCTTTATTGAGATTAACAAAACCCTTGGTGTAGTAACCAGTGTCTTTGGATGTAATTGGGCAAAGTTGCTTGAAATGTTCCATATATAATTGTATCATTAAAGATCAACCCATTACACTACCATGTGCTTCCTTCTGGGAATCTCTTTCTATTCATTTTGATTTAGCTTAGCTGGCTTACACTGAAAATTCTATCCACATTTTTTCAACTCTGTATTAAAAACCACCCACATTTTATGTGTGCAAAATAAAGTGTGCACGTAAAGAAAAATGTGCATGTAAAGAAAAACAGCAAAGGCAGATTTCAGGGCTTGTCAAGGCTAGAGTTTGAGAAAAAGTATGGAAAACAAAAGGACAGATGAAAAACAGATTTAAGACCCATGCTAAAACTTCATACAACTCCTTTGACAGCCAGCAGCAGTGTTTCCAAATAATTATGAGACTACTGTACCCAGGCAGAAACTCCTAAAAATTTACCCCTCTTCAAGCACACCTGCTTTAGCTTTGTAGAATGACGTACATATGAATGTGTCTTCTCACCATCATTTGAGGTACAAGTAGCAGCATTGTGCCCATTTAAATCAGTTGGGAGGGTGAGCTGCTTTTAATAAATCTGTGTGAGTCAGGGATGCAGGCCAAAGGGGCTGGCACCTCCCATTTTCTTTATATTTACATTATATACTATGGCCTAATAAAGTTCTACTCAACAAAATGCAGAAGATGCAGAAGGTGACACAGATGTTTATTTTAGTGATAAAATAATTTCTTTTATCTCTAAAATAAATGCAAGATTTCTGCTGATAAGAGGATGGAAAGGTTAAAAGGAGTACAGAAAGGAATAGGTTTGGGATTTCCCAGAGGGCATTGTTACATTTTTAAGAAATTGTTCTACACAAGCACACAAGGATCTGTTTATCATGGGAGGAAACAAAAAGACGTGGGAGCTGAACATCACACCAAAGTCAGTTGCACTGGGGCAACAAGATATTTATCAGCATATCCTGCTGAGACAAACTACCTGGAAGGGCTCCCAGATGTGAATATACTTAAATAGCTCTTCCAATCACATTAAATATCCCTATACAGGTGAGCTGTTAACTGTCCTTGTCATCTATATAATTTGAATTATAATTGACTCAGTCACCAAAAGGCTGGCTTGACTTTGATGTTTGCTGAATGTTGAAAGTTGAATGACATTCTTCTTGGGGTGATATAAGATGTTTAACTCATGGCTGCAAATCCTTTTATTTCTTGGCAACATTTAGCCACAGAATATGTCTATCCTTTGTTCTTAATGGGAAGTAGCTTTTTAGGTCATAGAATAAGGAATATCAAACCCTGACTTAAGACCCTTTGGGGTTGCATTTATTACCATTTGGTTGTTGCAAAAATCATCTTCATGAACTGTGAGTGACATTCAAGCAGTGATCCAGGGATTTAACAATGTTCTGCATATTGACCTGTCCCTGTCTTGGTGTGTTCTGAGTTTTACAGCCTGCAGGGTGAGCTGAGTCCTGTTTGTACCCACAAGGATAAGGCAGTGTATGGTGTGAGGCAGCAGTGATTGCAGCTGATGGGGAAGGATCTGGCTCTTCCCAAGCTTTCACTTTCCACCAGCTCTGGAGAAAGTCTGAAGAAGACAGTAGGATTAGTCCTGGCTTATTACAGTACAAATAAGTTTGCTGTTGTTGGTAAATGCTCAGTATACCTGTTTAATACTCCAAGCATGACCTCCAGGGAGCAGCTTGGCTGCAGGAAACAAGAGCTGCCCCAGGCAGAGCAGGGAGGGACTCGGTGCTCTGCAGCTCCTGTCAGCCCCAGAGTGCTCATCAAGGTTATGAGTTAAAGATTGATAGTGCAGACACTGCACTAAGCATTTATATGAGCAGGGACAAGTCACAAACAGGCTCTGGGTGTTAGATCCTCTGTTAAAAAGAGAATATTGGCCAGAATGTCAGAATAGGTGTCTTTCTCTTTTCCTGAGGTGTTATGGAAATCTGTCTACAGTAACTTGTACTCCCTCTTGGAACATGATTCAAGCTCTTAATGAACTTATTCTTCTATCTCCAGGTATAACTTCTGCTGCTCTACAGGTGCAGATGGAGCTATACAGTAGCTAATTAAATGGTGACAGTTCTGTGTATTGAAAAAGATCATATACAGAAAGGCTGTGTGAAACCTAGGAGTGAGTTCATGATGTGTTCACCCAGGCATAACTTCCAACCTGCTCTTCTGCCAGCCTGCACCTGCACAGTTCTTTTTGCAAATAGCCAACTGCAGAAACATGGAATGCCCTACATGTTCTTAACATGCAATGAATTTGGGTGGCAAAGGGAATTTTTACAAATCACCATAACACTTTCAGAGCACTCCCTTCAAAAAACAGGCAGGGTCTAACTCTGGTGAGCTTATTTTATTTTAGGTGAATTTTTGCTCTTTCTTTCTACTCCTTTTCAAGCTCTCAGACAATTTAAAGAAAGGCAGTTTAAATTTACAGACTATTAAAATTCAATATCTTCTAATCGAGGAAGGTAAATTTTGTGCATTTTGTCTTATGTTGCTGTTTACCTCCAAAAAGATCAGTTGTGACACACAATATTAAAAAAAATATTAGCCAGATTTCATGTGTACTATTTAGCTCAGTGCACTCCAGTACCAATGCTTTTTCCTCACTTGATGGCAATGGTGCCTTTCAGCTCAAATTCTCCTTGGGCATGTTGTTGTCATTATTTTCCCAACCTGCTTTCCTAGTTTTGGGTTGAGTTTTTGTTTGTGTTTTGTTAGTTTGTTTCTTACTTTTTAATGTGGGACAAATCAGGGAAAAAGACCAGCCTTAGTAAGCAAATTGCCTGCACCTTTTTCTCATTTGATTTGAAAGAGGTTTTGTGAGGTTATATTGATGGGCTCTTTTCACAAGGCTTAAGTTTCAGAAGGTAGTTGTTATAGGACAGATATTTTTGGACACAAAGTGCTGTAATGTTTTTCCAGTGGAGCAAGTGGACATGTAAAAATGTTTCTGGCTGTTTGACAGAATGGAGTCAGTAGAGGACCTCTTAGTTTTTTCTGTCCTGGATCAGTTCAACAGAAACTGTACAGAATACTTGCATCCTCCAGGCCACTACAGGGACTGTCTGTGATGGAGAAAGATCATCTTTCATAGAAGGCATCAAGAAAATGACTCTGCAGAATGACCTTCAGAAGAGCTGAAGGTCAAGGCATTCAACAGGGGAGTGCAAGTATCACAGGTAACATTCACACAGCTTCTTCCTGAAGATCTGCTTGGGACAGGTCATCATCATGATCATGTACCCTCATTTGGACTGCTCTAGAGCACAAGTCTTGTGAGCAGCAGCTGAGGGAGCTGGGATGTTTACTCTGTAGAAAAAAAGGCTTAGGGACCTTTTTGATCTCTAAAACTCCCTGAAATGGTTGTGGCCAGGTGGGGGTCAGGCTCTTCTCACAGGTAACAAGTGGCAGGAACAGAGGAAATGGCCTTAAGGTGAACCAGAGGAAGTTTAGATTGGATATTTGGAAAAACTTGTGTACTGAAAGAGTTGTCAGGGACTGGCAAAGGTTGCCCAGGAAAGTTGTGGAACCACCAACCCTGGAGGTATTTAAAAGATATAGTGTGGAACTTGGTAATGTAGTTTAGTGGTGGACTTGGCAGTTCTGGGTTGATGGTTGGACTCAATGGTCTTGGAGGTTGTTTCCAATAGTAGTGATTCTATGGTTCTATTTTATGATTCTATGTGACTTAATATATTTTCCAAATATTTTCCTAATTTATTTTGGGAGAAATTATTGACAGTTTAACTCTCTTTATCCATGCACATACCCACAAGTCTAACTCTTCCTGAATCATGCTTGAGCATCTCATGTCAAGAGAAGAAATCTGTGTCTGAACTGACTCTCTGCTGGCTCTTTGTCTTCTCACAAACCTCTCAGTCTCTGAGATCTCTGATGGAAAATAAATTCAAATCACATCACCTGAGACTCTGGACACAACCAAGCTTTGCAGTTCAAGCCTCTACGTTACAGAATGTGCTGTATAGGTAATAGAATAGAAATGAAGTAATATTTCAATATTTTCATGCTGCCTGCAGTACAATTATGATGTTAATTAATTATCTGCCTGGCAGTTAACACCATGCAGAGGCATGGTTTTGGTCGACTTCCTGCTGTTCTGCTAGCAATGAGTAATTAACCTCTCCTCTTCCCTGGGATTCTCTACAAGATGATCAGCGTGTTGATGATATAATTATTATTAATTCAGTTTCTGTGTTTCGTTGACATTGTTAATTACTTGTCGGTAATCAGCTAATGTTTAATCTTCCTTGCTGGATAGCTTCTTGAAAGGCTGCTTGAAATGGTTCAGAGAGGCCTCCCAGCACATTCTCACTCCTCATTGCATCAAGTGGTGGTCAGACCACAATTCAGAGTAAATTATTATCTATATACTACAAAGAGTCTACTGAAGCTGAGGAATTTAGAGTTCTAATTAAATTGCTATTTTCACTGTTATAAGTGAGAATATGTAAAGTGGTTGTCAATAAGTGAGGGAAACAAGTGGGATTCCTCTTGGTGCCAACTTTAAAAATTGATCTCGCTTTACAGAACTGTCAATCTCATTTAAAGAGTAAAATTTAATTTAGTGCTGTTTTTTGTTTTTCAAGGATTAACTGCAAATAAGTGTTCATGGCATTTGTATTTTCTGTAAAAGTGAAAAATCTCCTTCCTAACATCATTCCTGACTCTGGAAACATATGGATACTGCATGGTATGTAAAAATTCTCTAAGCAAAAGTAGTTTAAGCACAGATTTTAAAGGTAATGCCAAAAGCTGCTTGTTTTTTTTTTCCTGAAAGTGATACTTAAATCCATATGTCTTTAAATCAGATTATACTGATCCTGTTTCTCACTTCTGTAAACAGAGTGAAAAGTTTAAAAAATATTTTCATAAAATAGCAGAGTCGTGTTATTTTTTCCACATGGGGTTATACCCACCAACATTACTAGTTAATTTTACTTTAAATTTCTAAATCAACATTTATCAGAATATCAAAAAGATATCAGATTATTGGGATGGAAGAGTAAACAATTGATTATATTCAGGATGCTCTTCTTTTGAGGATGGAACTACCATTGTGTTTCTAGGGAAAATGTTTGGCTTACAACTACAATTACCTGAAGGGACCAGAAATTCTGGTCTCTGGCACAACTGGGCTTAAAGTGATTTAGGGGATAGAAAGACTTTGAGAAAAAAATAGACAAAGAAAGATCTTGAATCTAAAGAAGAAGGTACTTGATTAGAGGGAAATCATAGATTTTTCTCTGCCTGGTGCTGATAAGGTCTTGGTGGTAAAATGTTATTCAGAGTGCAGTATTTTATTTCAAGAAATGGATTGAAAATTCAGAGAACAAGAATGATGTGAGAATACATGTTCCATAAGGAAAGAGTGAATTAATTAGGATTTTCAGCCTGAAGCAGAGAAAGCTGGAGCCCTGTTCACAGTAGCAGTCTCATATTTGCTGGGCTTCTGCAAAGATAGAGCTCTTCCATGGCTGTGTCTGTGAAGGCTGAAATAAAAAGAAATAGGATAACACTGTAGCCAGACATTAGGATTGGATGTTAGGAAAGTTTCCCAGAGTAAGAACAGGCAGAGAAGAACAGCCAGATGTCAGGGGGTAAACTGGTTCAAGGAAATGGAAGCAGAGGAGCTGAGGAACGTGGATAAGGAAATATTAAAAAGAAAATGGAAGAAACATCAAACTGGGCAGAATTACCATAAGTAAAGGGAGATGTATCTGAGATGATGAGGAGATTCTTAAGCAGACAAGGTGGTGCAATGAGAAGTAGTAAAGAGAATCCTGTAAAAGCAGCAAGAGATGGGGAAAGCAATGGCACAGGCAAGCAGGTTGAGAATAAAAAGAAATGTGGGAGATGTTAAAGATGTTAAAGTGGGAGTTAGAGGAGAAGGACAAATGCAAGCTAGCAATAAGGGACTTGGTTATATTTCAGCTGGAGTCTCACAGAAGATGCTGTAAGCAGTTCAGTGGAGATCCTTACATGCCATTTTAATTCTGAGTCCTAATCGCTTTGCTCTGCAACAATTTAATGGCAAAAATCTGTTCAATTTTTGCTTTGAACTTTCAGTTTGGAAAAATTTAAGTCAGCTGATTCTTTATATTTTACCTTAGGAGTCCTGCAAAAATAATATAATTTATGCTAAAGGTTTATTTAGAACCACTTGTCTCTCCTGCGTAAACTAGAAAATTTTATATTTGAACCAATCCCAAACCAGTTTAAAGTCATAGAAAATTTGGGACTAAAAAGTGTAATAAATATCAAAAAAAGTGTAATCTCTTCTCTTAGTGGAAGTTTCAGTTTCACTTTTAAACTCAAAGGGTGAATGTCCACTTTTCCTTTGCAAAGCTCATGTCAAAGCCTGGTCTCACCAAGATAACTTAGTTGGCTTAGAGAGTGCTACACTTGAAGGGGAAACAGAACATTTTTTATTTCCTAAGTTTCTCATATAGCTAATATAAATGAGTATGCAGATTGTGGAATGGTTCATATTTTACATGTTCAAGCCCTGGTAATAGGTGGGAACAATATGAATTGTGCTTGTGTACTGAACAAAGCCTTGTTACAAAGGCTGTCTTTGATAACACTCCTCATTTTGTAAGCTGCATGACATGTCAATTTACTGGTTTTGTTTTGGAGACCGAGAACGTTGGATTGAAGCTTCAAGATCAAAGGAAAGGTTAAAACAGAAGAACTGTTGGTTTCTTTCTTCCCCAGGTGTAAATATGCTCATGTAGCAGAGGGTGGCACCCTGGATTATCTGGAAATTGAGATTCCTGTTGTACATTCCTTTTACAGAGGGTGGCTTGGTTGTTGCAGTGTTTGTCTGCAATGTGGACAGCATGGCTTTAAACATTGCTACACTGCCTCAAACATCGTGGATGATCTTGGGAAAATTGTTCAGACCCAGATCCTCAACATTACTTTGATGCCTTGTGTTTGTGGGGCTGACATGTTCTGGCAAAGGCTGAATTTCAAATGTTTTCTGTTTAATGAACTGTTTGCAAACACCTTCATGCAGGCAAAGCACAAGCTATTAGGTCATCCACTATCTCTGTTCTTCAACTACATTTTTCTAAACTTATTAAGTGCTTGCTATGGTTGGTGTCTAACAAGTCACTTCCACAGTATGAAATGATCTGGGTAACATGGAAAAGAATAAGGTTTGACATTATATTTATACCTGTGTCATGAATTCAAGGTCAGTATGAGCTATTACCTGTTACTACCTGAGTATATTATTTAAATAATGGTATTCAAAGTCTAATAAAATAGATTTCCTACAAATAAGCTCTAGAAATAGTTTAGGCAAAATTCAGCTCCTTTTAATCAAACAAAAAACTCCCCATGAATTTAAAAACCATATTATCTCATTTACACAGTACAATGGCTGATGACAATAAAAACCCCCAGTCAATAAAATATATATTGAAGGTCCAGCTGAGAAGACTAATTTTTTTTTTTTTTTTTAATCTAGTTGTGATATAGTCTTTGTTTTAGTTGCACAAGAAGAATATCCTACCAGTAGGAGCTGGCAGTTTTCAAAGATTTTTAAAATGTCTCATGTTCTAAGTTATAACCTTAGGAATGAGACTCTGAGAGTTATTCTGTGCGTTTGACCCTCCATTACTGCAGCCAGAGCCACATCACCCAGTTTTGCTTGGACAGGGTCTCTGTCACTCTCTCTTGAGCACAATCTACACTACAAGAAGGTTTCTGCTCTGTTGATGGGTTTTTACCAGCACAGCTCATGCTGCACCCCAGGGGATATACAGTCCTTTTTCAATATAATGCATTTTCACTGGGACTTTGGGTGCAGGAGAAGGGACTTCCTTCAGATCCTCAGAGGAATTATTTCACATAATTTCATTATTTCACATTTCCTGTTAACAAGCCCCCTAATAAAACACACCTACCAGAGGGATATTCCTGAACTTTGTAATTTCACTAATTGGAAACCTTCTTATAATTTCCAGATAGAAATTATGGTTGATCAGCTTGTATTCATATATTCTGAGCCCAAACAGTTCTGTTTGCTCTGTGGTGTAACCCTAATGAAATTTACATTGTGCTGTTCTTATAGGATTGCTCTTTCCTTGTTTCAGAGCAACAAAAATTAGAGACTTCAGTTTTGAATTTGTGGGGTTTTTTGGATGGTAAATGTTCTGACTGTAATGGCTTTTAGAGCATTAAATGTCGTATGAGTATCACAAATGCAAACAAGGATATCAAGGTTAAAAGTTGCAAACAAAATGAAAAGGTTGAAGAGAAAATCTGGCTCAACCTTTCTAGTTCTGGATACAAAATGTGGAAAAGCAGAAAAAACCAGAAAATTTCAACTGACAAGGGAAAAGCTTGCATTTGCCTGTTTAGGTTGTAGTCTGGGTTTAAAGATGTGACAGCAGAATTCCTTTTGAATGAAGATTTGATGGAAAATCTTCATCTTTTTTCTTCAGTATCTCACTTTCATAGTATCAAGAGTGATGGAAAAGTGTGATGCTTTTGGAGAAGAAGCTGATGATGGGTTGGAATGCCAGCTGAGAAAAACCAAGGGATTTTATTGGAGCAGGGCACTGGACATGCTTGATAGAGATGCTCCAGTCTCTTCATCATCTTCATCCCCCTCTGCAGGACCCACTCCAGGAGCTCTGTGTCTCTCTAATCCTGAGGAGTCCAGAACTGGACACTCCAGATGGAGCCTCCCCAGGTCAGTAATTACTCACCCTGACAATTTAAGTTCAACATGTAGAAATTCGCCTTGAAATATCAAGGTAGTAAAGGTACATCTGTATGTTCAGGTGTATGGTCAGGTCAGTTCTTTCTGGTGGAACTATTCAATTTGTGCAATTCACATTATCCCATTGAGCTGAAGACACAATGGAGAGAAAAAAATAGCTTTTTCTGTGACTGTTCAGCTGAATTAATAACTCAATAAATGCTGTTCTTGATTAAGAAAATTTAAAATCACATACCCACCTAGTATTATCTGCAGTAGTAAACACTAATCAAACAGTCAAGTCATCAGCAATAAATTAATTCTGTCGATGTATCAGGTCTTTCTAATGGATGATGGCCAAGATGAAGGGAGAAAGAACATGAAGAGACAATAAGGCTTGGATGAGAGTTTTAGCTGGATGGAAACTCTAAAATATGTTGTTATAACATGGGGGAAATAGTAAATACTCAGATACTGCCTGAGCACCTGTCTGCAAGCAGATGGGCTGAATCTATGGTCTGACCTTGCTTTTGTGGCTGAAAGGGTGACTGAATTGGGTTCACTTCTGCTCTCCTATCTACAGATGCAATGGGCTGAGTATGAGTTGTAGTCAGGGCAGGGAAACATTTTTTTAAAAGTTTAAAGCTTATTTAATTCCCATGAAAAAATAATTAAAAAAAAAAAAACAGTGAAGTGCAAGGTGCATTAATTACTGTCTGCAGGCACCTAAAGAAAGCACTCAGAATTTTTATCTGATTAGCTGCAAAATATTAACCCCACCTCACAAGTGGGGTCTGAACCTCAAGGTCACACAGTCAGTGACAGAGTTGAATAAAAAACCATCCAGCAAGCTCTTGTTCTGACCACAAGCCAGTATTGCCACACTCATTACAATATATAGATAGCATACTGTAAATTCCTGTGAAAAGAAACTGTGGCTTTATTACTTCAATAATCTCAAAATCTGATTCTGGTTTTGCTGGCATGGTGTCAGTGCTATGAATCTATCTTATCCAAGTTGGTTTCTCTTCAATTTTTCAATCTGGCTTGTCTAGGGAGACAGGATGGCATTTCTCCTTGTTTTGTTTGTTTTTTTGTTTTTTGTTTTTCTTTTTTTATTTCTTTTTCCTCTGTCACAAGCCTCCAAAACAATACTTTAGAAAATGACAGAGAAGCAGTGTTTGTAAAATGTCATGATCACAAACAATCAGAGTGATTGCATGCTACATTTATCGTACATCAATGTCCCCTGCCATCAGCTGCCTTTTGAAACTACACAAGTCCACAAAGTGAAGCAGGATTTGCTCTAAAAGTGAGTTGTCTTAAGAACTTTTTGCAGTCTCTTATTTTTCAAGTAGAGCTAGAGCTGAGCTAATTATTTAAATTCTGCATTAGGAACTCTCAGTTTTTGTTTCATTAAGTTGTTTGTAGTAGTTTGCAATTCTTTGTCATTTTTGTCTGGTCTTATTCCTTTAGCAACTCATTACTGAGGTTGTCTGAGCCCTACAATGTGATTTTCTTTTTGCTTCTAGACTGGGAATACTGGGTTTTTTAAAAAGGGAAGATTAATGGATTGCCAAATTTGAAGCCAAAATATCAGCTAACTTGCTATTAGTTTCACAAATTAGCTGTGTCAGTCAGAGTCTGTGGGTAAAACAAACAACAAATCTCCCAAATCAAAGTAAATCACACTGCTTGCTTTCACAAAAATACAAACAAATCCATCAAAAATGCCATCTGTTCAAGTATTTTAGCATAGCTGGTGTCTATGATCCATGAGTTTTTTTTTTACTTTATCCAAAACACTCATGAGTCAGAACAGCCATAAGTCTTTCCTAAGATTTTCAGTGCATTTTTGAGGCAAAGAATCAAGGAATAAAGAAAATGGCATCTTAAACACATGGTGATGCTTTTCCTTGTGGCATCTTAAAGATGTGCTGCTTCTTCTTGTGGCACCTTGAACACACAGTAATACTTCTCCTTGTGGCATAATTTACTTGTAGTGTCTATATTGCCCCCCAGGCACAGGTGATTTCAGAAATAAATGAGGAGGATGGTTGTGATCCTGGCAGCTCACTGCAATTTAGCCCCAGCTCTCTTGGAGTTCCACTCCCTGGGGGCTCAGCACCCCAGAGCAGTGGGGACACTGCTGATGGAGCTGTTGGGCTGATCTTTGGCATGGCAAATTTCCAGTGATGGTTTCTTTCCATAGTAATATGCTTCTGCTTCTGAGAGGATCCATCCAAGAAAATGGAAATTTTTTGCACAAAAATCCTGAACTGTGCCTCACACTTGTCTTACAAAAATCCCAGTAGCTGCATTTCTATAATTATTTTCCAGGAAAGACTAGCATGATAATGACTTCAGCTTGAAATTTGCATCTGTCCTGTGATAAATACCTTGAGAAAAGCCTTATCTTTGTATTCATATTTGTGCCTTTAATTGCAATCAATATGGTGTGAAACAATTTGATTCCTGCATATACTGCATTATCTACTGTAAGAATAAACTACAGTGCAGATTATGCAAATGCTGTTATATAAGGGCAGCAGTTACTGCAGTGACTTCCCTGGTATATATCAGTGTACTGTAGCAATTAAACAGTATAGTGAAACCATAGCAATTACCATTCTAAATTATAATAAGCAGTTCAATATACACTATAGGATAAATCATTTCCTTATAGCAACCACTGTATATGTGCTTCAGTTTTTATTCTAAAGCCCTTATTACTTGTCATCTGAACACTGTGCCACGTGATTTATACTGCATGCTTGTACTTTCAATGCATATTTATTATATGACTTCTGCAAAAAATGCCTATAATGATTGTAACTGTGTTAACTTATGATCATTGTGCAGTGATATCCTAAAGAAAGAAATCCATGGTGTCGTGGGAAGGAGAGGCATCCTGTGAATAATTTTTTTTTATTTAAACCCCCCCAGAACTAGACATAACCTTCATATAATCTGAAGCTTAATAAAGCTAGTTCCCCGTAATTTTAGGGGATTTAATTCAGAATCAAACACATGAACTACTAAGCTGAATTCTATTCCATTTTAGAATCAGCTTTCTTTCTAGCTAGTAAACAGATTCCCACTAAAACTTGTGCATGATTTTAATTACAGATAAGTTTCTCTTTAAAGGCCACAGCATTCATGCTCAGGTTGCTAAGCTGAATTCAATACATCTATATGTTAAAGGTAGCAAGCTAATGTGTAAACAGGGAAAATATTGGAACCAATTGCTGTTAATTTGGTTTTGATCAATTCACATTGACTGCACTTTACATGCAAATGAGAAGTGTGTTGGATTATTCCATCTGAAAATAGCTGAGATAATGAACTCTTTTTGAAAATAAAAAAAAAAGAAGAATAAATGAAACTGCAGAAAGAGAAGGTGGAAAGGCTTGTGTTCAAAGAGAAGCAAAGAATTACTGAACAATTACAAGTTGGTACAGCTTAGTGTAGTACAGATTTATGGAGTTGTTGTGCAGGGGCTCAAAATGGCAAATTCTAGTATAATAATTTCTTATGGGTTAGGACCACTAAAAATGGACCATCAAATTTAAAATAACTTTGAAATCTTTGCATAAACCAGGTAGATGTGAAAAAGCAAGTATAAAGCAAGTATAATGTAAAATCATACAAAAAGAAAAAAAAGAATAAACATGGCCATTTGGTAACATAAAAAAAATTGTTTTATGGCTTTTTTTTAATCAGGTGAAAAATAGTTTCCTCTTCTTTTCCTTTACACATCTGTAGTCCCACCAAAGTAGGTAAAATATTTTGCATTCATGCAGTTGAGATTTTAGGAGAATAAAGGAGCTCTTAGCATCCCAATGACTTGAACAACACTGCAAAAAACATGAAGACACTTTTTTGAACATTAATTATTTCCCCAGTACTAATATTACCTTAAATGACCCAGAAAGGGAATTAACTAAAATTGTGGGGAGTTGTGAAAACAAGAAGGACAGTAGCTGGTTAAGTTAGAAACATGACAGGAAATTAGCAAATGAGATGAAGTCTTGAAAAATGCAGAATTGGACACTAATCCAGCAGGAAAATACCCAAAGCAGATCTCAGACCAGGAGAAAAAAAGCTGGAAAGCAGTAATTACCCTGAAGTACATTACACATGAAATAATGTTCTTAGAAGTACATGGATTATAGCATGATATTTCATCTCATAGTAAAAGGGGGTAATTTCACTTGAAAACCTGTAAAAAGGTTTGGGGGTATGAGAAAGTTGGCAGGTTGTATGGCTCAGGCTGCAGCTTCAGCATCATCTCCTTTGGAGCAGGAACTTTGCCTGGGAGCAGGACTGATGTGGCAACTGTAATCAATAAACAACTGATTTAGCTGGTTTGTGTGCCAAATTAATATATTCACTGTGTTTAGTTATTATTGCTAACTTCCAAAATGTCAACCACCCCTCAAAAGATCAGAGATAAAAAGGGTGTGACCTCTTTATCATCATATCCTTCTTTTCAACAGCTTGTGAGGGAAGATGCAGTTATAAGAACAATACTGGATTATTTAGTCAAAAAATGCCCAAGTTAGTTGAAATATTCTTGAAATACTTAATTAAAAAAGTTTAGAGAACTGAGCTTTTATGTTATTTTTGGTCCTGCCTGTATTTTTTACTTAAAAGTCCTATTGGATTTTTGCTTTCTTCATGCTGACAATCTGCAGGCTCATAAAGTTCTTGCTGATTTTTCTGGGTGTGGATTCAGGTGGCATTGAGCAATGAAAATCGTGTGGACAGCTCTGAGCACTAAACTCCATTTAGTTAGAAAATAGGCATAGTTTAAACAAAGCAAACTGAAGGATTGGATCATGCCTGTGCATGTCAACTCTGATATACAGTTTCTATCTCTTTGCATGAGAGGAAGAATTCATCTCTGTCATCTTGAGCACTCTGCTAAGGCTGCTGCCAAGGCATCTGTGGAGTTTGTGTTATGGTGAAGGTTTTTGTCTGCTGACCTAGACCATAACCCTCAAAATTCACAGGCAGGTCTATTAAGGCTTCTCTTGGGATATGTGTGACAGAGCAGTGACTCTGCTTTATGATTGCAACACCAAACACTTTCAGAATGGCTTTCTGGGGCAAATGACCAATGTCTGGGACATAGGAGAGTTTGAATAACTTTTAAAGAATATTTCCATGGAACACCTACTTGATGGGTCTATGTGGTTGTATGCAACTTTGGAGACCTCCTTGTCCCCTTTTCAGATGCCTCACCTTTACACTAAATTTCTTGGGTGTAAATGCTCCCTCCTGAGGTTTTATAGGTTTCCATAGAGTCACAAAGTAGAGGATAAGCACAGAAACAAAAGACCTGTCTGACTGGATGCATAGTTATTGCATTCTTTCAGATCAATGGAATAATTACACATACATGGCTGTCCATGCAGGTTCTGGAGTTATTATTGTGGTCATACTGCCAGGCAGGGATCTGTTTCTGTAGTGTTATTCCTAACTAAATGCTGTTGTGTAATATGAACCTTCTTGCAATATAAAAAATATATCCTGGTCATTCTGGAAGTTTTTCAATATACAAGTCATAATATCTTCTTCTACAAGAAAGATATTGTGGTAGTAATGCTGAAAAATAATTGCTGATATATTCCTATAAACCCCCTCTGTCTCTTTGGATGGCATTTCTTTCCATCAAAAGTGATCTCAATTGCTCGTTTTTTGGGATAAAGACTTCTGATATCTTGAATCATAACATGGCCTTTTCCTTGCCATATTTTTTTTATTTTTCATCTGCAAGTTCTTAGCCTCAATGGCAGATTTTGACACAACTAACAGTCTTGTATCCTTTTTACTTTTTTCTATTGTCAATGGCTTTTCTTTGTCTGCTTATGCCATCCTTTCTTATCACATGCTGGCTCAAGGACTTGCATCTGGATTAAAAATAACAAAAAATTCCACTTGTTTTTGAGGTGATAGCCTGCCTCATCTGCTCCTGCAGCAACAATTATTTGATCAGAGCTGCTGGTCATTCACCCCTTATGCTGTGTTCACACCACTGATATTTGGTAAATACATGCAATAAATGTGCAATCCATTTTTGGGGTTTGCCATGGGGTGTCACTTTCCAGATTCTGCTTTTTTTTTTTGGTGGATTTTTGCCTTCAGGCCTCAGTGTTTCCCCTGGACGAGGTTCCTTGATCTTAGAATTTCAGATTCCTTGTTTGTATGTTTGGTCCCAAAACACTATTGGACTAGGTGATATCTTTCAGTGGAGAAATTCTCATTCTTTTGTTTAAGAGCAGTTTTAGTTTTATGCTATAATTGCTTGTAGTGTTCTGTGTCTTTTTGCCACAGAGCCACATCCCATCTTTATTTTCTTGTCTTGGAATGGCCTTGCATGATTTGGTTTTTTGCCTTAAATCAATTAAATATGTTTCTCATTCCTGTTTTCCTTTTTCTATTATTTTTTCCTATTTTTTTTTTTAGACTCTCTCACAAAGATTTAATTTTCATTCACTGCACAACTACTAAAAATAGAGCCAGGAGCTGAATCAGCAGTTGATACTAGTACTTTCTGCTTACAGATGGTCTGCTAGCCTTTTTCCCTCCAAAGGCTCATCTTTAACCCTGGTGGTTTGGTTTTTTTAGTTGACTTTGCTATTTTTGGGTGCAGTTTTCCTTCACACAAAGACCTTCTTCCAATGACTGCAGTTTATAGGGGGATATATTTATAATTATTTGATTTCTTGGTGAACTGGGGGAGTAGATTGTCTTATATTGCCAGTGTCATTTAAAATAGCAATAGTATAAAGCAAAATAAGGTCTTTTAATTTTTAGTGACATTTATTGTGTTTTTGAATGCATGATGCCTTTGGTGAAAATCTTGTTCCATTAATAGAATGTTTTCTTATTTCTTCCCCCCCTCCCATAAAAGTTTACTTACAATAATTTTGTAAACCTAGGAGCAAAATATAGATGCCAGGCCTTGAAAGTCTTTTACAGTGTTTTTTTAACAATATACATATTATAGGTATGTGATTTTTCACTGGTAAATGAAAATGCCAGAAACTTACAATAGGTTGCTACAACTTTGCCTATAATAACTTTAAATCCCATTATGATCATCTCATTTTACAGCGTGCTTTGTTTCTGAGAGCAATATATCAAAGGAATAGTGAGTAAAGATTTCAGAGCAAATACAGCAGTTTTACACAGAAGGGAAAAGGCAACAGAGGATGAGTGTTTAAGCCCTGGGTCATCTACTGGGAGCCCCTGGCTTTCCCTGTATTGTGTAATATATATAATTTAAATTTATTTACACTGAATCCTTTTGTAATGCTTTACCCATGGCTATACCAGGGAAGAAGAAGAGGAGGAGAAGGAACCACATGAGGAAGTCACAGCTTCTTAGTAGATGTGTTATCCAGGGCCTGGATATGCTTCAGCATGTTCCCTATTTTATATAAAGTAGTAGCCCCTCTAGTGAATTCAGATCAGTGCATGAGATTCTCTCTTGAATTAAAGGGGGTGTAAAATGCAGATAAAGAGAACAACAAGCAATGGAAGGTTCATTATCATACTATTCTCCGTAAGTATTTTTTTTATGTCTTATGGCCTTGACTTTCTCTCCATCTTTTATGTTTTTCAGCTGATAAAGGAGTGAATTCCAGAACTATGCAAAATCCTGCTTGAATTTCAGACTCTCTAATATGCAAACTCCTAGATACCTATCTGCTGTTGTTTCAAAACTATATACATTCAAACCACTCTTGGTTCTTCAATACATAAGGATTTATCTGCTTTGGGAACTGACTGTGGTTTACCTTCCTTGTGCTGAAAACATTGAAGAGCAGGGTATTTTGGTTACTTTAATGGGCAGAATCAGCATAACATCATGAAGAGCTGCTCTGAAGCACCAGGAGAGTTTTCAATGCATAGAATTAACATTGGCAAAAGCAGGAAAAAATGATTACTAGAATGAACTTGAACCTGCAGTGCCTTCTTGAGGGTTGTCAGTGTGGTAGGTTTGTGTTTCAATGCTGACTCCAAACCTTGTGTTGGTTCAAGAGATTGAGGTGAATAAACTATTCATGAGGTTTTTCTTGATTTAACTTTTTGATTCCATCTCAACAGGGCAGAGCTGTGCAGCTGGTGAAAATATATATGCATTAAAAATTTGGAACATTATTTAAAAAAAAGAGAATACAGTGTTTAGGATAAATCCAGATAAAACAGCATCATTCCCTGAGCTTCAAACTGTTGTCTTTCAGTTTTGATGAGAAATTAAGGTTTTATCTGTATTTCCAAATTCAGAATTTTTTAAAATAAGCACTTTAGTCCTTGAAGCATATCAAAATGTTTTGGGGTTTAGGAGCTTTTTCTTTCTCATTTTATAATGGCAGCAGATATTTTTACATTTTTAAACCACTCTTGTAGTATCAACAGCTCAAACATTCCAGCACTGGGCATTTGAAAGTGAAATAATCAGCAGAACTAAAGCTGACATTATGGAAGTCTTTTCTTTGCCAAAAGTGAGGGACTTGCATGAAGTGATAGGGAGATTTGAAAGAATGCAATGCTGTATACAGGCTTTTCATAATTTAGAATAAATTAGTCAAATAAATTTTCTTATATATCTTTAAATATAAGCAAGACCACAGAGCATCTTTAAGAGTTTATCCCCAATTATGGGGAATAGCTTAAGGGCTGTTTTTGAGAATAAAGGAATTCAGCTCCCCTTTCTTAGGTGGTTTGCAGACCAACTGCTGCTGGAAGCTTGTGACCAGCTTTGTTTCTGGCTTCTGAGATGAATTATTCCTTCCACAGTGCAGGCAAGCCTCTGGCACAGGACTGCTTCTTTCTCAAAGACTGGCTCAAAGTTTGCAAGATTTTGGACTGGCTTTGTTACCCCAGACTTATTCATATTGAAATCTCAATTACATACTATAGGGAGTATTGCTGTGAAAGCTTGTCCTAGGTTACAGTGTAAAGATGTGCCCAAAAGTCTGAATTCTATCACCATCTGCTGAAACCAGGTGGGGCAGTGACTCATCTCTGTGGGAGATATCCTCTGCTAATGGGCCATCTGTTAAAAACCAGGTGGGGCAATGTTCCTCATCTTTCCCACAACCCATCCTCCCTCCAGGAGATATCTCCTGTTAATGGGCCATTGAGTCCCACTGTATGACTGATAAAATTACATCATCCCATTGTGAGATGCTCCAACCAGAGCCAAGCCTTTCCTACCTAAATAAAAACTGAGATTTGGAACACCAAAGCAGCCCTTGCCCACTGGTTTCCAGAGGACAAGAGCTACCAGACCTTTCTACAGGATCCCTGCTTCAACATGACCCCTTCCTCTGGACTGCTACCACCACGCTAACTAGCAAGGTGTCAGATTGTTCTGACTCTGTCAGTGGTTTTCTTTTGTACTATTAATGTATTTTATTTTTCACTTTTTTCCTATTAAATTGTACTTCTGACTTGGAGTCTCTCACTGGTTTTGATTCCAAAACCATTACAAATCTGTATGAAATATTCAAACTTAAATTCAAGACCTTGGTGAGTAATCCCAGGTAAGACTTTTGATTACAAATTGCTGTTGATGGCAGAACAGACACTGCAAAAACCAGATCTATCTTGTCTCTGTATCTCCAAGAGCTTCATCTTTGAAGTTGATACTTCAGTTGTAGTCCCTGGGGATGATGTCTACAAAATCGTCCCAGCCTCACCCTATCTGTCTCATCTCATTGCTAATCTGCTGGGGAACATGAGCTAAATCTGGACATCAAAATGACCCACAATTTATACCATGGCTTCCCAGAGGAACTGGCTTTAACATTTGACAAAACCAGTGTGGCAGCTTGTTGTATAAAGCAGAAGCACAAAGATCAATTTTAGACTACAATGATGAGGTTTAAATGCCCTCAAAATACCATTAAATGTTTATTTCTTCCTAATATACTATAAAAAATATAGACTTGAACATTGTTGTTAGTTGATATGGTGATCTTTCAATAATCCATTGAAGGATGTGTCCATACTAAATCCTTTTGTACAGAATTTTCACTTTTTTTTTCCAATTACACATTTTCATTCTTCCAATATATTAAGACAAGCTTGGATTCCTTAATAGGTGTCTGCACAGCATGTGGTCTTGACAGAGCTAGGAACAACAATTGCTATGTTTTTAAAATGGAATGCTTTGTAAATTGTTAGATTACCCACCATTTTAATATATTTTTTTGCAAGTATTGGTTTGATAGTTCACAATAATGTGTAAATGTTAAATTAAGCTAACCTATTTGTTTTTGTCCTGGCACAATTTCACAAAATACAAAACCATTTTTATAACAGCATGGGACTAATACACTGATTATCTTACCATGTAGAGCCAGAAAAAGGCAAATCAGGAAAGAAGTCTGTGAAAATTTTTGTAATGGAATAAGCTTAGAAGTAAAATTTCATGCCAAGCAATTTGCACTGTATTTTTCAGCCTCGTGCAGTAGTTGTAAGTGAAACTTATTTTCAATTCTTTTCATAGAATAATAGAATCATAGAACAGTTTGAGTTGGAAAGGACCTTAAGGATCATCTCTTCCAGCCCCCCTGCCATGTGACCCCTTTCCCTGGAACAGGTTGCTCAGAGCCCCATCCAGCCTGGCCTTGGATGCTTCCAGAACAGGGAACAATCAACACACAATTGGTCAGTTCTCACATGTCCCCACAGACATAGATGGATATATACCATTGTGTCACCTCATGTGTATTTTATTTTCTGCATTGAGATGAAATTTTTAAAGAAAAACTTTATTTGGAAGAAGGAGTGATATGGAGAAACTTCAGAACTTCAGGAACTTCTAGTCTTCTTGCCCTGGGCAAATCTTATAGCATTTGTCTTCTTTTTAGAATTACTTCACTGTGTTCACAGAGGATTGAGTATCCTCTGGAAGCAACTTTGACTGGAGGCATCCCTCAGGCTTCTTTTTGTTTCTTGTATTTAAGTTATGACTCTCATTTCAGGCAAACTTTACAGGTACAAGTAATCCTCAGGTGTTAGTTTTACATCATCAGGGCTAGTTTTTATCCCATGAATGTAGCAGAATTAGTTTTTCAGCTGAGTAGTGCATCAATGAATCTCACCTTCATCTACCTTTTTCTTCAGGGAGACTCAATCACAGACCTACAGCTAGCCATGTTCAGCTTCAGAAGATACATTATTTTTATTGTCACTGCACATGTGCAGGCTCAGTTCAAGTCAGCTGTGGGTGAAATAGTAGTAATAGAGAGATACCACAGGGGAGAGTGTCTGAGGGCACAGACTCTGATTTTGCCAGAGGAGGCTTAGGGAGATGTGATGTTGTCCCAAACATACCTTCATAGAAGGTTTCTTTACAGGTTTCAGTGCATTCATCCCAGAGAGGTGCACAGGCACACAGTGACAACTATTCCACTTGTAACTGACTTCTTCAAGCATGATAGACTTTGTATTTATCCTTCCCAAAAGAGGACTGCTGATATCAGGGACTCCTCAGCCTTGCTGGCCAGGGCTTAGTGAATTCCAGTGACTGGGAACTGAGGTTAGAGAAATTTAGTGTGCAATGCCCAAGCTGTGAAAGCATAAATGCAAGGGAAACCAGTATGACATCAAAATGGTTGCTGCACCTTGAGCTTAAACAGCTGCTTACATCTGTTTTTTTTTAAACTTTGGCCTGTGGACATACAGAAGCAGCAAGTCAGGTAATGAAATTGCCTTTTGCTCCTTGTCCTGAGGGACTCTGGTCTCAATCATAACTCTTGCAAATCCTCATAGAGATTTTGCCAGTTGACCTTCACAGTGTGACCTTATTGATGAATTTACTCAATGCACAACTAAACTTCTGAGATGCATTTTTGTGTTGTTTCTCTATCACCCAAAGCACAGAGACTGGCTGTTGAGGAGTCATGGCACCAAGCAGGTGACCCATACTCAGGTGGCACAGATGATTCTGTCAAGTGTTAGGTAAAGTCACTTTGGCTGAAAAATTTCTTTGCAGACCTAATTAAAAGAAATGCCTGAAGATCTGTGCTTTTTCTTTGCAGCACAGAGAATGGTTTGGCCACTGGGAACATCAAATTACCCCAGCATAATTTTTGGACTCTTGGATGGATTCCTGCTTGTTGCATACATTCCTCTTTCAGAGGAATAGAGACAAAAGAATCTAAAATAGTTCTGGACTAGTAACAGGATGTCTGAATAACACTTACTTGTCAGATAAATACTGGGGAGACTAAAAGAAATAGAATCACTTCCCTCCTAAACTTCTATGAAGCTCATTAGAAAAACTGTTTATTTTCCACAGCATGCCTACCACCAGCTTGTGAAGGATGGAGTGGTGTGCTCTGCATTTTGGCTAGAACTCGCTGTTTTATTAAAACTGTAATAAATTTCACCTCAGTATTTCTTAGCAGTTATGGCAGATCATGAAACACTGTACTTTCCTCATGCTTATGGAATGGTTTTGAATTGCTCAGCTTCAGGAAGCATGGTGCAAGCTGTTGCACTAAAAGCTAGAGGAAACCTTGATCCATCAAGATACCGTAATGTAATTTGTTCTGAAATATTTGTGGCCTATTATCACAAAAAGCACAATCCAGTGCCAGTTCAAGAAAAAATTATTGTTTTGCCTCTTCATAGGAAACCAAGAGCTGAAAGCACTGGATACTTTTTTGGACCTGGTGCTTTCCTGGTCTTCTGTTTCTCTTCACAGGGGCAGTAGCTGAGGCCAGATTGATGAGGAAACCTCATTTATTTTATCATTTGCAAATTTTAATGCCAGCAGCAAGTTCTGAGGCACACTGTGAGCTAAGAATGTGGTTAGAAAACAGTCTGGGATGGTTGATGGGGAACATTATTATTTTTTTGTTTTCTGTGCTGCAGCTCATGAGTTTGCTCATCAGTAAATTGATTAATTGAACATATTTGTGTGTGCTTTCACAAAAATATTTGAGCTATATGGTGCCCCCCATGCACTTTTTTTCCTGCAAACTGCCATCATCAGTGATTTGGAAGTGTAGAAAATAGTATTATAAGGGAACAGATGCGAACAAAAGGGGTGAAATTGAATGTATTAGTATTCAGCGGTCTGCTTTTGATTACCTCTGACTGGAAAATATTTGGAAGCCACCAGGGTCCCCTCAAGTGTTATGATTTCGTAAATTCAGCCCTCGTGTGTTGGGATTCAGGCTCCCTTATTGAAATTGAATTGATATTTTGTAAACTTCATTTGTGAATAATGTGATCTGACAGGGACAAATGCGAGGGAGAATTGTTTTCAAACCTTCTCCAAATGAAACTTATTATTGGGTAAATACGGATTTCTTTGTCTCTTTTCCTCTCTTTCCATCCTGAGTGTCTTCATGGCCTGAATATGTATCAACTTTTCCAAGGTAATTGAATTGATTCAGTCATGTGTGGGCAACAGAAATGGGCAATAGAATATATTCCTGATGGGGGAAAAATTGAAAAGTAGAAGGATTTCTACTCAGGTGCAGGGCTGGGAGGGTCACAGTGCTATCAGAGGAGAGAGACACACAGGAGCTTCTTTCTGATTATCTCAGCTTTGGCCATTCTCTCCCTCAATAATCGCCCTCTGATATAACGCCGGCTTTCCAATTTTGCTGGCCAGCACCATGCCTCAGATGTGTTACATATTAATTTCCCTTTGCAGAAAATTTGCCAAGCTTTAACTCAAATTCAGTTAGTCGGATTGATGAAAGTGGCAAAAGGATACGACATTTACTGATTCTCCCTTTTCACCTTTGATTAACTCAACCTGTGAATTATTCTTGCCCTGTCAGTGTGCCATTAAATGAGCTGGGGCCAAGGTTGCAAGTTCATACTTTCTGATGTAACTGAGAGAAAATACGTTGAGCCATGATTTGTCTGACAGAGACCTAGGATCATTTCAATGCTGTGTTGCCATGATTTTAACAGGTCAACCCTTGGTGAAACAAAGAAACAAAAAATAAATGCTCCATCTTCCTTCTCATAATCTTAATTTCTAGCTCATATCTCTGGCACCTGCTGGTTCTCAGTGGTTCTCTCGTGGAAGAAGTCATTGCCCTTGTTCCAGATGGACTGCAAAAGTCCATCCCTCCCTATTGCTTGATATTTTAGAATAAAATCTTATTAATCCATACTGTTTGTATCTCATGAAGATTGCTGCTACAGCTGCAATCTATGTACTTAACGTTTTTTCCCCCCTTTTTGTTTTTGCTCTGCCACCACATTTCAGGTTTGATCTCTTCTGGAAATGCCAATCCTTGCTGCTTCACAGTGCTCTAGCATTTCACTCTATTAATGAAAGGGAGAGAACTTCCTTTCCATGCCTTCCTCTGTTACTGCACTGCTTTGACAAATCATGTCCAGCTTTTGGCTGCTTTTTTCACTTGATGAGAGTCTTAATTTGTTTCTCGTAAAGTTCAGGAGTTTTTAGAAGGTGCAATGGAAACTTTAATGTTGCCATTACAGCTTGTTTATTGGGGAGATTGTCAGTTTTGATTGTCAAGTTAGGCAAATGCTTAAAAGACATTTTACATAGTGGTGTTGGACATGTATAGAGGCTTTTGAAGATTCCAAAATGTGCTCCAATCTGTGCAGCACTGGTGACTGTGGCCTTGAGCAAAAGGGAAAGATTTGGGTTAAAGTGGCAGGAGGCAATGAATTAATAATTTTTGCCCCTATGTTTTCCTGTGAAAAGTGTGCTGTGAATAATTTGCCTTCTGGACCTGGAAGTAAGGACACATGGCTGGAAAACCCACCCAGATTTGTCTGTGTCAGTGTCCTCATGCTGTCAGGAACTCATGGAAATCACCTCCATCCAGTTCTCATAGCTTTTGAGTGGTCTCAGAATCTGAAATAGTGGTGGAACACAGTGAGAGTGTCTGCTGTCATTAGCTGACCTTTTCATGCTACTCCTGGTAAATCATTACCAAGCACTGGAGAGTTCTGGATTTGGTTCCTTCTGTGCATGACTCAATAGAATTTTTACCAGAAATGCTTTCTAAGATATTTATTAAAAAAAAATTCCTGTTTCACTTTTTTTTTCTCTTATAAGTTACATTTCTGTTTATACCCAAAGGCACAATTTGGAGCATGTCTGGTGAGAATTCTCCTGTCCTTTCTTAGGTGCATATCTGCCATTTGCAAATTATGCACTTCAAGATATCCATCATAGCCCTGTAATATCTAGTTGTATCCTTTCTAGGAGAACTGGAGTTGTGTTCAGAAATGCAGTCTTGTCTGCCTCAATATTTCCTATAATATATATATCAGTTTATAGCTGTTGAGTAGAAAGAAATGTTGAAAGTAGAGAGCAGTGAGGAGAGGAATTGGTGTGCTGAACTCTCTGGGAAGGGTTTCCAGCTGACATGCAGGAAATATTGCTCGTGGCTCTTCCATCACTCAGTGAACACAATTGGCTTTCTGCAATTTTCCACAGCCAAACTGGGCTTCCCCAGGTCAATAGCCCGGATGTACAGAATCATCAAGACAAAGCATAAAACCCCCTAGCAATAACCCCTGTGACTGAAAGTGTAATGTGGACATACTCCTAACAGCCATTCCTTGTAGAAAGTCACCTTTGGAAAGTACTAAAATCACTGACCATTAATAATGAGGCCTACATTGCAAATTAGGTTATTTTAAATACATCAAACAACTTTCTCAAATTGAAAAAGAAAAGAAATTATATATGTCATGGTAATGTTTTCTATCTTTATATAAGTTATTAATTTGTATGCTTTAAAAAAAATTGAATCTGCTCATAGGAACACTTTATATTCTCTCAGGCTTAAAAGAGCTCTAGCTATGGCCTGCTAACTCTTATGGCCATGAAGAATGCATGTCTTGGTTATAAATGGTATCCACTTTAGCTTCATAGCTTAGAGCTGAATAAACACAGAATCACTGAATTGTACTCAATAGCTCTGTTTATACTGTATTTTGTTAGCATCTGACATAAATCAAGTGTGATTTGATTGACTATACCCAAAGTAGAGCTCGAATAAAATAATGAGGGTGTTTGTTAGCAGAGCTGCCAGTCTTTAGTAGTAATGACATTTAACGTAATAGGTAGCTGGTAGGTTAAAATGTGCTTTTTATTTGTTGTACATACATTTTATAAAAGAAAGATGTAGTAAGGCCCAGGGTGCAATTTTTCACACCACCCCTCCAGATAGGAAGCTAATTAAAAACAAGGCAAAAAACTGATCATGAATGAATGCATTGGCCATTGTTTAGTGTTATACAGAACTGTACAAAAAAGATCATTAAATTCCATTCATCACTTTGGCTTTAAATTGATGCAAAAGACTTGTGCTTCTGTGCATAAGGTGGAGGCTAAGTAGGAAGGGTATTAAATCAGTTTGAGAGTCTTGGGGAAGAAAATATTTAATAAGAGAAATAATAAAGGACAGAATATGATAACATTGCTGTAAGGAGTGTTAGCTCGTTTGTTTTGAATGCAATTCTGAAAGGTCAAGATGGAGGTAATATAAATATTAATACTAAAATCCAGAGGGTTTGAAGTTTTTAGTTGAAGTACTTGGTGTCCTTGCAATAACCAAATAAACTTTTATTATCTTCAGGTTTAAAAGTCTGTTTTGAAAAAGTCTATTGCTATAAATTTTAGAATTAACAACTTAAGAAATTGTAAAGTGCTGCTTTAAAGTGGAATTTAGACTATAAGTTTACATTTTAGAATTTGACTGGTTGCTAATTTATTATTTTAGTGTATTAAGCCTCTTTTGAATGCTTCTCCAAGTATTGGCTGGAATAGCAGAGCAGACTGTGAGCAAGTGCACTTAGATGCTAATTAACTGATTTGCGTGAAGCTATTTTCTACAGGCATTGAGAGCATACAATCATTATGGCCATAAAAATTGACTTCTGTTTGTTACACACATTTCTACTGGAGTCATAAAAATTATTCTTGGCTCTCATGTGTGCATGTAGCTACAAACTGCTATTAACACTGCCACTTGCACTTTGTCATAAAATACTAATTGCTTATTGACCAGGTCACAGAATTTGGGCAAAAAGTATGTCTAATGCAAATAATGAAGTCAGGAAACCATCCTGCCTTCTCTAATATCTCAAAGTGTGGTTCAAACCCTGAAAACAGATCCTGTGACCTGGAAACATATTCCACAAAAGGGTGTGGGTCACAGAGGGGACTCTTTGCCCAGTTTCATACTTGACCTTCTCTTTGCAGCATCAGAGCAATCCTTGGGGAAATGTGCTTTCCCTGAGCCTCAATGCAGCACTGTAGGAGAGCAGACCTGGCAAGGCATTTATATTCAAATAGCCAAGCAATCTGGATCCATGTTCCTCCTGCTGAACTTCATCCTGTGTTATTAAATATTGCTTGTGTTCCTGACTGAGCAGGAGGAACAGTGCAAAGGTGCTGGAAAGCACAGAAATTTCAAGAGCATGAGAAGGTATTTGGGGCTGGACTGACAGTGAATTAATGCACAGGAATTCACTTCCTGCTGCATCCTGATACTAAGCAAAACCAAGCTGTCCCCCAAAAAAGGAAGTGCTTCCCCAGCAATGCAAGTGAAGGTAAAAGGCAAGATGATGAAGAGTAGGAAGGATACCTTTCCAAACATTGTCTTTGCAATGTGTTTGTCTGTGCTGCCATGCACCCACGTGGACTTTATTCACTGCTGTGCTTGGGTGGGCTGGCAGATGTGTGGTGACAGGGGTGCAAGTGGTTCTGCTCAAATCCCCATGCGGGAGGGCTGGGAAAGATGCAACCAGTAATTCCTGTTCAAAGGAACAAAACCCACTCAATGACACACTCATTTGTGACCACCCAACTGTGGTGAAAACTTACTCTGTCCAGAAGTTGGTGTAAACTTTTACACCCATGTTGGTTCATATTGGAGATGTTCAATATCAAAATGCCATTGGTTTGTCAAGATAAACCTCAGCCTCAGTGCAGCACACTGGGGAAATCAGACTGTCTCAGTATTTGGAGGGCAAGAATGCCAGGGTTCTGTTCTGTCCCTGGTGCCCTTTGGTTGATGGTGCTCCAGGGGATGGGAACACACAAGAGAGTCAGTGACAACCCTGGGGCTGTGGGCTGCAAGACATTTTAATGAAATATATCAGCCACTTGGCACAACTCAGTCCATTTCATTAAGTAAATAAGTGAGTTTGGAGGTAAATTAATGAGTCAACTGAGGAAAACTTTACCAATGTCCAAAGATGTCTCTGACTCTCAGAGACAGAGATCTTCCCCAACTTCAGGGAAGTGATGGAGGAGAGGAGCTTTGGTCTCTTTAATTCTGTTGCTTCTAAAGCTGCTCTGCATTTTGTACAGCTCTTTACTACACCTGAGGAGGAGGTGATGTTATTTCTAAGTGTCGAACAAACAATTTTTGTCACACTCATCAATGGATTACACAGCAGTACCTGGCCACTAAAAACAAGAAAAAACCACAGAAACCTGTTGCTGTGCTGTTCATAACTCTGGTTATGAGCAGCTTCTCAAAACAATTTGAAAGACTTTGGCAATAGAAGTATCAAGTTGAAAACAAACAGCTTTGGATTTAATTCCTTCACAAAGATGCTATTTGTTCATGACAGCACAGACACTGTAGGGGCTGCTTTATTGTCTCTATGTGGTTAAAAATAAGAGTGATTCAAAAATACTTGCTGCTAAAGATCAAGGCATCAAGCAACATATTTAGTGCTGGGGGGATTTTTGGGTAATAAGGTTAGCTTAAACTCATCCTTTGGTATCTCCATTTAGCTGCTAACTCAAGAGAGTGTTTCAGAGCTGTCTATAGCCCAGACAGTGCCACATTGTCTGTACAATGGTCCTAAAAATCCATTATTTCAAAAATGTATTCTGAAGTTGATATCTATTTCAAGCCATGACAGACATAAGCTGACTTCCATGAGCTGAACATCCTCCTTGTTTTCCTGAAGTTAACAGAGTTGCATCAGGATGTGATGAGCACCAGGAAAATCTGATCACTGGAAACAATGGGAGAGACCATGAAACACAACTTGTTGGGGTAAGTCCAGATGGGTGACCAAGTGTCTTAGTGGTTATGGTGAAGCAGTGGAAATTAATGTCTCTCACACTCTGTGTTTTGAAAGATGAACTAAATGGATTATTCTGCATATCTTGCTGTCTTGCCCAAGGTGCAGGAGATGGGAAGGTGCAATCCAGGTTGCTCTTCATAATGTCACAGCTGGTAACACACAGCAGCAGATCTTTCCAAGATAACTCATCATTAGAAAACCTGAGAAGTTGGTTTTGCTTCCAGAAAAACAACAACAACAACAACAACAACAACAAACAAACAAACAACCCCCCCCCCCCCCCAAAAAAAAAACCCAACAAAAAAACCCCCAGAAATTATTCCTGCATTTGAATGGAAAGGGCTCATGCCAATAACTCAGAATTCAGGTGAGATTTCAGGAGGATTTGCTACATGGTTCTTACAATTTTATGGCTGTGTTTCACTGTTCTGTTTGCTTTTCTAGAGTCTGTTTTTGGATCAGAACTCTGATTTAAAGGTGATATTCTCTTTTCTCATGGCTAATTTTGTCCTGCAGTCATAAAGCCTGTTTTTTCAGGCCACTGTTCATTAAAATCCATTCTCTGTTAAGATCTCTGTATTTATTGAGCATTTTTTCAAAAATTTCAAATGGGCACCTAAGGTGCTTTTGAAATTCAGGATGCCACAGGTTGAGTATGATCATAATTATCTGGCAGCTGCTACTAAAAAAAAATTATCCAATTTCATTTAAGACAGAGTTTGCAAAGCCTTGCAGAGTTATGTGTGTTTAACATACACAAATTTTATTGAAAATTGGGGGTTTTCACTCTTTTAGGTAATTCTGAAAATCTCATCCTAAATTTTGTTCTGAATTCTATATTTCCTTCAGGGAAATCTACCCACCACCCTTTCATGGGGAAAATGCTTCTCTCAGAGCTGTGTGGTAAAATTCATTGTTGATATTATTTTCTCCCCACCTGCATGCAAAGCAGAGCTCATTCTCCTTGCTTTATTTTTATTTTTATTTTCCCTGTTCTCTATTTCTCTTTTTGGTGCATTTACCTCAGTGACCATTACCATGGTGCTCCAATCAATAGAATGCCCAGTGCCCTGTATAATATAGTCCTAATTTTTTTCACCCACAGGCTTTGATTTTGATATGGACACTTCCACCATAGGTCTATACCTAATAATTAAAATCTTCATATATTTTTTTGCACTAGTTCCCTATTTTCCTTTCTGATGCATTGAGGCACTGTGAATTGTTCCCTGAAGCCAAATCCATACTTTTTATTGTTATGTGAATATTCTGCTCCTACTAGATACTATGCTTTTACTTCCTATTCAATAAATATCTATGACATTCAGCTCAGCAGTGAGTATTAGTCTGTCAGAACACTAATTTATGGTGGGAATAGTGTAATATCAAAAAGTTTATGGATCAGAAATGTGTAAATATGAAGTTCAATCAGTGGCTCTTCTGTGAATTAAATTCTAAACAAATATTCTATTCCAAAATTTGTTTCCACATTTTTTTATCTGTTATTTCAAAACTGATCTGAAATTTCAGGTGATTTATGAATTTAGGAGACTCTTACTTGACATTTTTTTCTTCTGTATTTTGTGACAATGTATAAGCCATCAAGTTGTTGAGGATGAGACTACATTTCAGTTACTTCACTGGGATATAGCTCAATATTAACTTTCTGGTCTGCTGTCTTACTGAACAATGCCTGTTCCTCTGACAGTTCATTTAGATATTGTCATGGTGTTGGAAGCTTTAAAGGGGTTAATGAGGTATTTATTCCATTATTGTTATTGGAAATTACAGTGTCTAGAACACTTACACAAGAAGATTAAAGATAGATGCTTTAGACCACTTTCTATAGTCTGATAGGCCATTATTTTCTGGTTCATAACACAAAATAGTACTTTTCATCAAGGAGCTCATATTCTCTAGATGATTCAAAAATTCACAGACCAAAACCAATGTGAAATATTAAGTTCCTAATACTTTTTTAACCCCAAACAAGTTAGAATGCAAATGTTTTAATCAAACAAGGTGAAAGTGTCACACACATTTATCCTTTGTGAAGACTGATGGTGAAAGGGGTGCCTTGACATGTTGGAGTAGACCTCCCCTTGTCTGGCTTCTTCTTCTGGCTTAGCAAATGTGGCAAACTCTGCTGATGATGATGGTTTGAGTTGTTTTGTACAGGATTTAAAACTTTTTGTTTTCCTGATTTTCAACAGGAAGACATTGAGTCAAGTTCTGCCATTTTAATGAGGTTCCTTGAGGTAATGAGCAACAGTGTCACACTGGAAGGACAACACTCACAGTGTGAGTTGTATGGTGTGTTTGAGATATTTGAGATCCTCTCCCTGTGTGCCTTATTATTAGCATGAAAGTTTCTGCTGTACTTTTTCAATCCTGAGGGCCAGGAAACCATTCCATAGCCCCCCAATCTGTTCTGGTTATGCAACATGGTGATGAAGCTATCAGAAATCTCTTCATGGTTTTCTTCGTGGTTTAGAATTAATAGAGCCAATCTTTGCAATCTTTCAGCTCACACCATATAAGAAATTATGCAAGCAGTTGTTTTATTAGATGATAGATACCTCCTGGTAACTAGATCTGGAACACATCTAACAGCAGATGAAGAGAGAGACAGCTGGGGAGAAACAGATCTCCATCCTTTCAGAAGTTCAGAAGCTATATGGAATGGTCTTGGGAAACTTGTTCTGGGTGATCCAGCTTGAATTGGTCACCCTTCTTCAGCTGCTTGACCATTCTTGGACAGGGCAGTTGGACAGGATGATCTCCAGAGGTTCCTTCCAAACTCAGCCTGTAATTCTGGGAGACTCCCTTAGGGACTCCCATGCTCCTTCCCACCCCTGGGTGCACAGGATGGGCAAGAGGCACAGCAGGATGTGCACCAGGAATCTCTGCTTCTTACAGCTCCTTCCTCAGGGCAGCCCCGTGTGTCTGCACAGATCTGTTGAGAAACTGGCCCTTCTGCTGACAGTAGGATTTATTTCCCACACTTATTTGTTGTGAAGGGGGAAGTGTGGTGCTGTTTAATGCTTTATTCTCTTTGCCTGGGTAGATTTCAGGGCTGTACAGTCCCTGGTGGATGCCATCTGTACTGTACTGCCTGAGCTGCAGCCCTTCAGTGTCACCTGAGATGTCTCTGACAGGCTCTGGGACTCTTCACACTCAGTTTGGGGTCTTCTCCTTTAAAGCCTCCTTCCCTTTTTGCTTCCATTTTTCCTCCTCGTTTTCTTCCTCAACACTGACCTATGTTGTTCTATGGTCAGGTACAAGAATCAAGCTGTTAGAAAGAAACTGTGGTTCATCAGCATTTAGAAAATTGACTTTTTTCTAGAGCAGGGATTTAGTCAACACTTAGTTTAAGTGCCAAGCCTTACAGTAATCCTTGAGAAAGACAACAAGATAACAGGCTGCAAAACAATATGGTCTAGAGCCGAGATATACTGGGAGATATTCATGTAGCAGAAAACAACTTCATTGTAACAGAAATGAGTTTTATTTTCACACAGCAATACAATGCATAATCTGATACATTCTCACAAATAACTTTATCATCCTGAATATTATTTTGGAAAAAGTGAACATTAACTGAGAAAGTTTTTGCTTATAAACAGAAAAACCCAAACAATTTCTGGATATGGTGACTGGGTGTTTTTTGGGGTTTTTTTTCCCCATTTATGAAGTTTATTATAAACCAGAAAAAAAAAGTATTTGTAGATGATACACAGCTAGCAATGCCCATTTCTACTGGCCAGTATGCCCGTGTGACTACTTCATCTTCCATGGTAACTTAAGCACAAGAAAAAAGCTTTTACACTTCAGGGCACTGATGCCTGGCCAGAGGTTTGCAATAATTCATAGACCTTTCAGTTTCATTTTTCTAGAGCTGAGGAATTACATTCTGCTATTAAAATGACTTTGTGAGTTGCCTGGTAGAGTGTATATATTCTTTCTGCTCAAAGAGATAAATAGACCATCATGGAGAGCAGGGACTTCCTAACAGCAGGTGCTCTAAAGAATCCACATATCTTGAAAGAGAATATAATTCATTGTTTTTTCCTTCACTCATCAGCTGTTTTTCACATTTTTCACATCCCTTAAAATATGTGGGCTAGCAAGAACCCTTTATCCTCCTTGGGTGGTTGCCACATGCAGTGTTTGTCCTTTTGTGCAAATTTAATTGTTGTGCAGGACAACCTCGTGAATGGGATGTGATTCTGGCATCCTTAAGTGGTTGCAAGGTGGGGCAAAGCGTTGGGTACCAGCTGCCAGATCTGTGTGTGAAAGGCTTGAGGACATCCCAGGCAGCAGCAAGTGGGCACAGTTTGTGGGCAGCTCAGGTGGGGTTGGGATCTACTCAGTGATTCATTGGGTTGGTTTTTACAGCCTAGGTCACACTGGAAGTGTCTAAAGTACAACCCTGATGTGGAGGGCTGGGTAGAGCTGATGGGATTTTATAGTGCTCCTTCCTTTCCAGAGTCAGAACCCTACCTAGTGTTTTTTTATTTTCAGGATTTATTGATTTCCCTGCTTGACTGACAAAGGCCTGGAGGAGAAAATGAGAGTTTCTGCTGGGAATTTCTTTCTTAATGGTGGACAGTGCTTGTCTAAGTCTTCCAGCTATAATAGAAAATGCTTCCATTAAAGCTAACTGGAAGAACTCAGTCTGGGGAGGTTCCTGGGAAGAGGTGATGTGTGTCTATTGGTTTCCCTGCAGTATATGAGCTCTGACTGGTTTGCATGTTTTTGTTTGCAGCAAATTATAGACCCAACTCATGGTTCTCAAAAGGAAAGGGAATGTGGTAGATTGAACAGTAATAGTAAGGGTCAGATCATGACAAAAATTTAGCTTTTTGACTGAATTTCCAGTCTACTTTAAAAAAAAAAAGTCATGGCTCCCATTCTCCTGTTTGCACTTCTGTTCTCAAGACAAAAGAAAAAGCCAAAATGTAGTAGCAGGTCTCTAAGCTGTTTTTTTCCTCAAGTGAAACATGGGACCAGGTGAAAAAAGATATCAAAAATAATTTCCTTGGTCTTTGTGTCTTCAGACTCCAGTTTCCCCATCAGTGAGCACAGCCTTATATTCTCAGTGCTTCATAGGGGGTTATATGACGTTGACTTGAACTTTCATAAAAATCACAACAGCAAAGCTTTTTGCAGGATGGGGAATGTAATTCACTGGTGCTCACAGCATAAACTGAGATTTGTGCATGCCAATAGCCATGTGTGTTCCCAATAACAGTGTCATGCTCTTCTTGGCATCCTTATAAACCTTCAGACAAGTCTGCCAAAATATATTTTCATTTGGTATTCTACTTTTTTCTGCTCCTTTTTAAAAATAAGACTTAAATCTTCCCCTTGCATTTCACAAATTGATAAGTGCCCTGACACTGCAGAACCTGGGGTAGATTGTATCAACCTTTGTTCCTTCTCTTCTCAGGTGTAGCCTTGTCAAATGTGACATGCCATTCATAACACAAACAGGATTTTACAATACAGAATACCAGGGTTTTGCTACTAAATAGAGAAGGAAGCCCAATTTTTAAAGTGATTTTGGGAGAGGGAGGTAGGAGAAGTGGGTATTTATTAGTTTCTGCTCCTAGTAAAAAAACATTTAGTTTCAAATTCATAGAAGGGCCTTTGGCACTTAGGCTCAGTGTCTGTCTCAAGCCAGTGGAGCTGTACTGGTTCCCACAAGCAATGCGTCAGCCCTCCAGGTGACTTTGTAATTATAAATTCTTGCAAAAAGAATATAGAATGAATATTGCTCTGTGTGTTAGCAGCTTATGTATAATGCCTGTTTCTCTGTTTGTGTTCTCTCATGTGCATAAGAAACAGCCCTGATAAAGTCAACAGAGTTAGATCAAGTTTAAAATATTTTGAAAGGAGGTCTTGTCTTGATTCTGATGTATTAAATTTGCAAAGATGAAATTATCCTACCCCATATCTTTACAGTTATTATAATGTCTACAGACACCACTTGTATTTTAATGAATACACTAATGCTGATTAATAAATTTTATGTATTTGATCATCATAAATCAAGAGTTACATCATTGCAATTATTGGTGCCAAACAAGTCTCAGGATGCTGTGAATGAAAGAGGGCCCATGAGCAGTTCAGCCTAACAGAAAAATGAATAGTGCTGGTTGCAAAGTTATTTCATATAACATTTGGGTTTGGCTTTATCCATGTGCTATGTGGGAGAGGTCTTCAGTTAGATTGCACTGCTCTAGTTATACTGGTGTTCCTGGGGGAAGAACAAGTAACACAATGTGTCTATATGTTTGGTTTTCTAACTGCATACATATGATTTTTAGTCAACCTTGTCTCTGGATTATCTATTGATTTTTGCATGTTTATCTACTTTGCATATGTAATTGCTACATTTGCAGTTGCTAATCAAACTTTGCCAATTAGGATTACTGGAAGAAATCCTCTTGGCTGCTGTAGTTCTGCATACAAAGATGTGATGGAATGGTCAATGCTGAAATCCTGTGACTAGGAATGCTACAGTCTGGGAGAGCTGGAAAATAGTTTTATTTCCATAACATACAGGAAAATACACCATAAAAATATTAATCCTTAAGAAAACAATTTAAGCAATGGTTTTGCTAGGATATAGTGATATATGCCTGGTGTAGAAAAAAATCAGCCCATGATTTTTTCTTTTAGATTAAATAGTACCATTTCTGTATTGACCTTTATTTTTCAGACAATACAAGTTCTAAATTATTTTAAATTTGTTTTTACTTTTCAGATATTTGGATATGGAACCTTTTGTAACAGAGCTCTATACTTGAAACAGTTGCATTTTACCAGTGATTACTTTTAATTACTTTGCTCACTTTTTTGGACATTTTTATTGACTAATAAATATCGGAAAAGGAAGTCTCTACAGGAGCTGTGGCAGAAAAGCATTTTTCAAGGTATGAGTGGGACCAGGTTGAATTTTGTGCTCCCTGTGAAACTATTTTCAGTTTTTACAAAATCTTCCCAATTTACACTTGAAGGCATTGTGGCTGTTGTGGGTGCTGGGTCATGGCCATTTTTCCATGGCTGGCAAGTCAGGTGTCTCGAGAATTCAGTATTGAGCATTTTGTTTTGAAAAGATCAGATTAAGAGCAGCCAAGGGTGGTTACTGCTCTGCTCACTGTGTTGTGTCCTAGTGGTTGATTGTGAATCTGGAAATAAATTTACTAATTTCAATGCAATTCCCTGCTCTGTTGTTTGCATCACATATTTCACCCCAAACAACCCCTGTGACTTTCACAAAAGAAACAAAACTCTGAAATACTGTCATTTCCTTAGACTTGGAGCATGGCTGAAGCATGTGAGTGAGATGATGGGAATTTCATGACTGATAACTGTATCATTAAGAGCTCAAAATTAATCACTGAGTATCACTATCCTTGAAGTAGTCTTGCTTGTTTAAAAAATTGATTAAACCCATTTTAGGCAGAATATCTACTGCAAAGGAAAAATGTGAAAGAAAATTGATTTTGATTCCTTGTAACATAAAAAAGTGATGATAATTTCTTTCCCTCCTACCAGTATGTAATCAAACATGAGCTATAAGAGAAGTAACAAAATTATTCTGCTTTGAGGTGCTAACATTCTTCACCCAAACCAGAGCTTATAAGACAAGCACTCTTGACTTGTTTTTTGTGGTTTGCCAGGTTTTCAAGAAAGAAAGACAGGAGTCAGAGTGGCAGCACCAAAAAGCCCATGGAAAGCAATAAGTGATCTCTGTGCAGCAGAGAGTCAGCTGTGAACAACTTCAAGGCACCCTTGACTCCAAGCTATGCATGATTTATGGGGGTATCTAACCCTAAGAGCAATGTGGGCAGACCACTGCAGTGATTAAATCCTATTTGAATGTTTTGTTAGGATAGTTCCTGACAGGACAAAGGGCTCCTTATTCCCTTGTGGCAACATCTCACACACAGCCTTCCTCCCTTGGCTTTCTCTGTACTAATCACCCCTAAATAACAGGTTTCTGAAGGAGCCTGAAGGAGGAGTACTAAGGCAAATGGTTAAGGCCTGATCTCCCAGACACAGGGCTAATTAACTGAATCTTTAAAACATCATGATGCAATTAACACCATGTATTCTTTGCACAGGACAGGACTGTACAAGGGGAAATAGCTGCAGTATTGTGAAATCCCAAGTTAAATTGTACTTGGGAGTAAATGTATAGATTGAGGATTAAAAACAAAGAAGTAAAACACCCTCTGTGTGTGATACTCAGAGATAGCAGGACTAAACCAGCCAGATGAATCACACTGCCTGGACCCAGGTATTTGCACACTTGTGCACATATGTGCACACATTTGCAAGTGCAGTTTTCTCTCTTGGAGCATGTGGGTAGTTACCAGTGTTATAAGCTGCCACCTCCACAGGTGATGGGGAAAAGCTGCTATTCTATTATCACCCTAAATTTTAGTTTAACTCAGAATGGGTCCAGGTACTGCTGAAGGCATCCAGAGATGGAAATGTTAGCTGTGGGTTAGCTGTGCTTGTGTGGTGCTGACAACTAACACACATCCCCAGCCATGGGGCACTGGGCAGCCAAACTAATCCTGGGGCTCAGTTTTCAAACCTAGGGAGCTTAAAGTGGAATATTTGAGTTTGTGGGTAAGGCACATGAACACTACCTTGGTGTCAGTTTGATTACCAAATTAGCACTGGGCTGCACAAAATGAGTATTTTGGTGACTGTAGATTTAGATGGTTATAGGCAATCAGTGGTAAAGATTAAACTCTGGGCTAAAACATGAAGACAAGTTATTCTGCATGGGGTTTGCTGATTGTCCAAAAGTGTAACAAGCTTTCTCTTCTTCACATCTCCTTTTCAGTTGTTAGATATACTGAAAATGAGACCTGGGACACTGATTTTCCTGTGTTGATGACCAAAGGGATCATTCCTGTGCATCAACAGTACTTTTTTGTGATGGTCATGAAGCAAAAATAAGAAAGGTGGACCATTTTAAAAGCACAGGCTATGCAAGGCCTGCACACCCAGAAATAAAATTGCATAGAAGATTTCATGAGAAATTTCATATTTGAGTTTATGTGGGAGGGTCATGGGCAGACTAATCCTGGTTCTGGGACTGACTTATTTTTCTCAGATCTCTGGTTTGGCCTTTTTCCTTCTTATTCTGCGTGAAGGCACTTGTTCTAATACTAACAGGATGGTAATTTTAGCTAATCTTAAAAGGTTTCCAAAGCTGTGTGTTATAAATTATTTGTGATGTGACTGTAGATAGGGTTTGGTTTGGGGGGAAAAATCCTTATCACCTGCTGCGGTGGTGTTGCTCTTGAAAGCTAGAAGTGTTGATTCTAAATTATTCACCCAGTAGAATATTAAGTAAGGAGTCCACCCACAAACAAAAGAAAAACAAACCCAAAACCACCATCCCACACCCCCCCCAATAAAAAAAGCAAACAAACAAACAAAAAAAAAATAAACAAAACCAAAACCCACTACATGGTATTAAAGAACTGAAAGCACAAAGTGGTCAATCTGCATGGACAGCTGCCCTGCAGAAGTTTGGATGATCACAGGGTTGTCAGTTTTGCTATCCAGGAGCATCTATCTTGGGCAGGCTTAGCATGGCCTCAAGCTGCACCATGCAGACCTTTTGAATGATGTCTTATTATTGACCTGAACTGATTATTCAGAGATTCTTGCTATGCTTAAACTCCAAGACCTAGCAGCACTAGGCAGGCAGGGTTTTAAATCTAAACAGGTGGAGCAGTTTAGACTGGACAAAAAAAATATTTTTGAAATCTGTTCTCTAGAAACGTTCTGAGATTTATGATTCAATGGATCTGTTTTCCCATCAGACACTCTCAATTATTTTAGCATCCATGGCATTTAAATTGCACCCCTGATGCAAATGTTATCCACAATCTGTAACTTGGGTAGGATTTTGCTGGAAGTGAAGTCAGCAAATTGTTCTTCCATTTGAGTTAGTATGTTACCTTTCAGAGTGTGGCTTGTGCCATTTCTGGAAATGATTAAGGTAAGAAATCTTTCCCTTCTGGCAGATCCTAAAGACACTCTTCACTACGTGGGATTGGATCCTTGTTGCTCTATGGACCATAACAATAGAGAGAAGACTCAAGTACTGAAAATCAGAAATGTGTTTAACTAGTGTTTTGAATTGAGTCCCTAGAGACTTTTCTTTCATTTTCTCTTATTCTGTTCTTTCTTTCATTCTGTGTTTTATGTTGTTGTTTTTTTTTTTTTTTAATAGGCAGAAACATGCACTGTGATACAGGTTTGCTCACATGAAATTACAGGTGAGCAACACAATGCTGACAGAAATTTCTTTGTCCCTTGAGACAGATATATTAAATTTTTTTCTAGTATTTCCCTTCAACATGTTTTTCTCTGTCATTTTGCTCTGCAAAGTAAGGGGGAGGAGGAAAGCAGGTTTTTTTGTATTTTTTTTTCCCTTAAATCTGCTTGGCCTATTTTTGGTGTTTATTTCTGTGAATACAGATATGATCAGCATATCCCTAATAAACCAGTTAGCTCTCATGTGCAATTTTAGCTCCTTGCACCCTGTTAACATAGGCTCTTAGTGCAGCTGGTGAGTTTTAAAATCATCTTGGAGTGCTTCACTGGACTGAAGAAATAATTAATTGAAGGCTCTCAGCACGTGCTAAGTAGCTCGGTTGAGTCTGAAGATCTGAACAATTGCTTTGTTTTTTCCTTTCCTTATCACCATTAGCCATTTTCAGTGGATAGAGATACAAAATAACTAGCCTTTACAGTGAGCCATTAAACTGTCATTTGGGCAACTGTGCATGAAGAGGCATCAGATAACGGTCAGTGCTGGAGTAGAACAGGGTTTGTGAATCATAGCTGTCTGCACTGTACTTAAATCACATTCACCACTGGAGCAGTCAAGGGTTTCATTAAAGGGAGAAGCATTCATCTAGAGAAATATATCCAAAAATGAGAGTAAATAAAAGCCTTACATTTTTCTCTATTTCTCTTCATGTTTTATTTACCGCAGTGGGGGCTTAACAAGGTAGCAAATGTAAAGAGCAGTGAGATAACCATGCAGAAGAGGATTCTGAAAATAAACGTGGTGACATTTTAAAAGAGATGTTCCACACTGGGGTGGATTTAGGGTTTTTTTTTTATTTTCACAGCACTTAGGGGTATAGTGGAGGGGAAGCTGTGAATATATTTCAGTGAGGAAAGTGTAAAAAGACTTAAAAAAAAAAAAAATCTTCCTCTGCAGAGATGTACATCTGGAAAGAGAAAATAATATCTGCTGAGATAGAAGATTCCTCCTTTGCCACTTAAAAAGTGTGCACAATAAAAGAGATACTTTTGTCTTATTGGTGTTGATTAATTATGTGCTAATTACTGCACACACAAGAATTGCAGTCTTTGCTCCCTAAGAGCTTGCAGTTCAAATAATGAAGGTTTCTAGAAGTGAACAAAACCCAGAAGGCACTGTGGGGGCTTGGGGAGAGGGGAAGGGGCAAAGGGCCAGGAGGCTACAACAGCAGGACCTTGTGGTCCTCCATGGTCTCTCTGATACTCTCTGAATCCTTTAATAATGTACAAAAAAAGGGGGAGGAAGGGGTTGAAATGGGTTTCACATGCAGAGGGTGAGGAGCAAAGAGCCTGGGTCTGCTTTATATGATGGTGAAAGTGCAAAGAGCCTGGGGTAAGGAGTAAAACAGAAATGGCTATGCAGAGTGCAGGAGAGCCAGTCCTGCCTGCAGAATGCAGGTGTGTGCTCACTCCTCTGCCTCCTTCCTCTTGCATTTCCTTGGCAAGGCTGTTTTGGTTGTCCCCAGCAAACAGCACCTTCCACCCCTGGGAATAGGCACAGACTCCCCATGAGCAGCACTGACCAAATTTTGCTCTTTTCTAGTTTTAACCAGACATCAGCTGCCCCTTATCTGCTTGACAGGGGAGAGGGATCCTCTCTTCCCTCTGCAGCAGCCCATCATTTCAGCTCCTCAGGGAACCCAGGCCAGCCACCACACTCTGCCAGGGCAGGGAAGATGCTCTGCAGCTCCTCCCTCCTCATGCAAGCACAACAGGCAGCAAGATTTATTCTTCAGGCCTCACATTCAGCCCTCTCTAATCTAATTACCAGATGCTGGGCTTTATACAGCCGTTAAGTACCTATAAAATTGAGGCCAGAAATCACATCACAAGCCTCCTCCGAGCCACTTGGACCACATTCTTTGTTGCTGTGTGCTGTGCACATTCAGTGGTGTGAGATGGTTGCAAAATGATGCTGACTTCAAGGCAGCAGGGCTTCACTTGGCTTTGCATAGCTTTGAATGGGGCAAACTCTCATGAAAAGCCTGACCCTGTGGTTTACTGACATCTCACTTACTTTGGCTCCTGGCTCTCCAAAGTTCATGGACCTACAGGTTTGGGGTCTAATTTTCCACTGTAGAGCAACTGGAAATACTGAACCCTTGAGGTTTTCAAAAAATTTTTGGTTCAATCTAAGTGTTACTATTATTACTTAGTTTTGTTTCTGCATGCCAGCCTTGCTGTTCAATACATAAACTTTGCTCATCTTTAAAGGCTTTTGCAGTGGCAGCACATGCCTGGCTGCCTGCTTGCACTGACTGTGGGCAGTGGACACCCCTCCTACTGAATCCTCTCCTGGGCACATTCTGCTCCTGCTGCATTTATTATCTGCTGGTGGGATGGTCAGTGTGTTCAGGAAGAAGTTGCAGCCCTGCTCAGGTCAGAGGAAATCCTGGTGAAGGTTCTGGTCCTGCTGCAGACCTGTTGCACAGGGGTTTGTCAACAAAGCCTGGCTGAAATGTGGACAATGGTGTAAATGTGCTCACAGACCCACTCACAGAATCTGGGTCTGATATTGGTAAGGGCAGATGCCATAATCATGGCATTCTGTGAGATGAAAAAATGCCATGTCTGGGGTGGTCAAAGAATAGGGCAGAATCAATCCCAAGAGCAAAACAAGGGAGGCCATCAGCTTCCTCTGAGGTATAACTTTTGTTTGAAACACAAGAAAAAAGTTCTCCGAGGTCTATTTCTACTTTATAAGTAAGGGAACTCAAGGATATGGTGCCTTAAAATTTAACAGTGGGGGCAATATAAGCAGCAGTCTAATCAGGAAAAATTTGTGTAGCACTTGGAGCTGAAACTCCCTGGCATTGAGGACAAAACCCCAGTGGCTGTGAGCTGAGCCAGAAATGTTGCCCTGGACCTAGGATTTCTTGTTGCCTCATCTTCTTGCATCAAATGTTTTCAGGTAGAGTGTTTCTTTCTGTTCCAGTGCACAGCCCTAATTCTACTCTGCAGCATTTCAGGACTCTAACATTGTAAAATGTGGGTTCAAACACGATCTTTTTCCATAGGAATGTGTTAAACAGGCCATGAAAAGCCAGCATGATCAAAAGATGTTCTACAAACTATTGATATTTCACTGCTTCTTACCTTGAGCTTCTCCAGTAATTCACCATATCAGAAATACAATATTTGTAAGTTCTTTTTCATAAAGGTCTTTATGGGTTTGGAAATTTAAACACCGCGAAGCTGAAGTTGAATTGGAAACCAAAAGTCTCTAAGCTTGTACATCTTAGGAAAAAAAAAAATTCAATTAAGTGGGATTTTAGCCGTTTCAATAAAATTGGACTCTCCCTTTTCAAGATAAGGGTCCTATAGAGCTGCAGCAACCTTTATGTGGCAGGAATATCCACTTCTACTAAATGTATAATCCTAGCTCAGGATACAATACACACAACAGGAAATCAATGTATAGTAGAATCAATTTGAAAATATAAAATAAACTAATATATGAGTGGAAAATTGACTTCCTATGGATTAAAAGCAGCACAAATGGTAGAAAAATCTGGCTTTTTAACAGGAGGAGCTGGGTGGTAATAATAATGCAACTGATTAACTAGCTGGACTCAAGCTGCTGTGTGTGCACGTAGATTTTTTTTCCTTTAGTAAAAGGATTCAAGGAGGAAATAATTTATTGCTGCACTTTGCTCAGTGTTTGTCATTGAAAGGATGCCAAATGTGTACAGCACCATGAAAAAAGGGGAAAAGTAAAAGATACGGAATGCATTATTTAAAATATCAGCACCATAAACAGTGTAGGATTACTGCAGAAATCCCATTATAGCTGTGGGGACATAGAAATGTTTTCATTACGATTATCATGGAGGAGTTTATAACTCAGCCACTGAGATTTTTATTTTTTAAGAGAATTTAATGTTTGCATAATGTGCTATACTGACATTCTGGGAACTGGATGTCTCTTGTTTGCTGTCAGAGCAGATACAAGCAGACTTATAGGGAAATCTGCCCCCAGATTACCCAGTGCCATCCTCAGTACTGCCACCAGCAGGTCCTTCAATATCTGGCTCTTCAGGCCATTTTCAGACATTGATATCTCCCTGGTGATTGCTCTGGTGAGAGTAAAATGGTTTTTCTTTTATTTCTCATCTCTCAAAAAGGATTTGTGAGAAAAATAAAGCAGAGGTGGAGGAGAGAGGGAAACAGATTATTAGTACTGGACCAATCCTTTGGGATGTAACTTCATGAGTTAAACTTCGATAATGTATGCACAGGGAACTTTGCTGCCTGATTTCAGGGTCTGAACTCAGTCATCAAAGGCTGTTTGTGCAGATGAAGACACAGAGCCAGCAGACTACTGAGCTTTTAGGGACTAAATGCAATTGTGTTGTGAGTGGATTTTTTCTTTAATCTGCTGTACATGGAGTGGAGGGTGTTATTTTAGATTAATATCTGAATTTAACTACAATTCATTCCTCTCCAGAGTTTGTAATTTTTGACCTTATTTCTGTGTGCTGAAGTCTGTAGAAAATGATAGAGTGCATGAGTTTTGCCATCCAGAAGGGATCCAGATTGGGTAAGAGTATTTTAGGATGTTGGAATGGATATTCTTTAGTGTTAGATTTATTCTGTTCCCTACACCTCATGTGACAAGCAGCTCCTCTTTTAAAGGAGTCCAGGCATAAAGCAGAAAGTAGTCCAGACTATTTTTTTTGTTTGTAGGATTGTAACATAAACATCCACAGCTGTCAATGATCAGGGAAGTTCCTGGCAATCTGTATTTGCTGCAACTGGCACATCATTTTATACTCAGTAATTCCCCTGCACTTTTCACTTTGCTTTATAAGGGAGGAGGAATCTCTGAAAAAAACGCATACCTACAGATTATATATGTTTTTAACAAAACCTAAATCTGCTAAACCTTCCAATTGAGAAGTGATGAAAACCCAGCTTGGTATCTTAAACAAGTCAGATAACCAAAAAAACTGTAGGGACTTTTAACACCTTATTAGCTGCATTAAGAATTGTTACTGCAATTGATGTTACCAGGATCTGTGATGTATTCACGTAATGAACTGCTTTTCAGCCATCCTGAGATGTCTCATATGTCAGTCTGGAGGCTGTGATCCTCCAAACAGATAGGAGTAATGAAGGTGTGTCTAGCACTAACTGAGCATGGAGTGCATTTAAAAAATGAAAACAATAATCATGCTAAATAGGACTGTTGCTGGAAGCCATTAGTATCTATCAGATGAGCTGTGGAGGCATTGACAGAAATAGTTTAATATATTGTCAAGGGTGGTTTTTAAAGTGTTTCAACCCTATAGTGTCTGAGACACTTCAGGGAGCTGGCTGAGCATTTTATCATTCTCAGGAGGTCCAATCCTTTCTCAGGGACAGCAAAGTTTAGGATATGGGACTGCTACCTAAGAAGCTCTGAATGGGTTGAGGACTTTGTTGTTCCAGCTCTTAGGAGTGGAACAGATCTTCCACATCCTCAGTGCACAGCCTGCACTGGCCACACTGTCCTGTGCCCTCTGCATGGGGTGGCAGCTCTGCCTGTGTGCCCAGAGTGCCTCAGATAAAGGGGGAAAACAGCAGGGAAAATGTGGAAATAGCATCACAGGAAAAACTGAGAGATATTCTTCAGTGCTGAGGATGGCTTCCAGCAGCACTGACACCTTGCTGCTCCTTTCAGAACAATTTATGTCCATGTTCTCCCTGTTTTTTCATAAAAGATGGGTAATTAAATTTATTATCAACAACAAGCTGTGTTAAAGAACATACACTTTATTGTTGCAAGGAAGGTTTGTGGTGGGAATTTATTTTATAGGCACACTGCTAAAATTCACTATTTCAGGTGTTGATACTGGGCTGGAATGAATGTTTTGAAAAGGCACATACATCCAAGGAAGCCTTCCAACCATGAATATTAATAAAGTCTGAGCTGAGATCCTGTCTGACAGATGACCAGCTCCATGCCATCCATTGCACTGCAACATGTTCTTGAGCCTCAATTTGTCAACAATAAAAGTCAGCTTGCCCAAACCTTCTGTTAGGATAAGTTGCAGCATTGTATGCATGAGGCATATAATAGAGCAGTCCCTGAAAATCACAGAGCTACACTGTGCATGAGTTTTGATGTGTGGTTCCCCAGCTGCTTCCCACTCATCAAATGAGTCTCCAAAAGCACCTGCACTGTGTTAGGTGGCAAAAATGTTGTTGCAGGCCATGCTGCCTGAAAGGAGGCTGTAAGGAGGTAGAGGTTGCTCTGTTCTTCCAGGTAACTAAAGGAAAGGCCTTAATTTGCACCAGTGGCTCCTAAATTATATATTAGGAAAAAAAGCTGTTAATGGAAAGGGTGGTCAATCAGTGAAACTGAGGAAGTGGTGGAATTGCTATCCCTGGAAGAATTCAAGAAGCATGTAAATGTGGCACCTGGAAGGATGGTTTAGTGGTGGGCACAGCAGTGCTGGGTTAATTGTTGAATTCAATGATCTTAGAGGTCTTTTCCAACCTAAACCATTCTCTGATTCCAATATCCCAGACATTGTGATGATGGTGGATACAAGATTCTGGCAAGGAGATGGATATTTGACAGTAGAACCCCTTCAGGGTTTAACCATCACAGCCCAAGTGGTGCAGTAACTGCTTTAAAGGCACATAGATCAACAACTTTCTGGCCTTAAATACAGCAGGGGGATGTTCCCTGGTCACTGCTGTGAGTGCCAGTGTCTGGGGTCCTGTCTGGAGGAATGAGGACAATTTGACAAGAGCTTGGATCAGATCAACAGCTTCCAGAGAGGGATTATTGAAGGAGTTTTGGAAGAAGGATAGCTAGAATAAAAAACCATCACATATATTTTAAGTGTTATCCCATTACACCTGCATTATATTTAAATGGTTAAATACACAGGGATTATCAGGTGTTGTGCCAGGGAATTAAATATGAATGTAAATAAAATCTTGTTTGGGGTCTCTGAACAGTGTCTGTTGGGACCAGCTGACCAAGAAGCCCTTAAAGGTCTTAAAACTCAGTCCAATCCAAAAGCTGGGTTAAACACATTTTGGAAATGTTTCTGAAAGGAAACATTATGCAGATTGGCTCTTAAATGAGTGGGAGCAGAGCAATGTTGGAACTATATTTATTCCAGCCTTTATTTGATTGCACACTAATGTATACACATTATTAGTATTTATTAGTATTGCAGTAGCCAATAGCTACTTCTGCACTGCATTTCCATTTTGCCAGCCTCTGTATAAACCTATAATTAAAAAAAATCCTGCTTCATAGAGTTTATATGGTCTCAGCAGATGATTTGTAAATATATTGTTGCTATCAGTTCTTTCTAGTTCTGCAGTATGGCTATAAGTACTTATGAAAATATCTATGAAGTAAAGAAATAAGTCTTAGTACAAGTTGGCATTCATCCATGAAGATTTAGATACCTAATTTATAAACATTTAGTAAATATGAATTAATCTTGACATGCTGGATTTTGTGCTGAATTAAATAATCATACTTACAGTCTATAATGCACTTGGACAATAGGTAAATTAGTCCTTCATTAAAAAATCATGAAGGAAAATGCATAATCTGCAGCAATACCCAGAGGAAAAATTACAGTTATTTGAAATAAAAACCACTATTGTTAGCAAATTTGTGGAGGCTGATTTTTAGTTTGGCTTCTGGGTTTTTGTTGTTGTTGGGTTTTTTAAATGGTGTTATAGATCTTCCTGTGTATTGCCTCTATCATGAGACTTCCAGTTGAGAGTATTAACTAAATACCCAAGGTTTAATTGGAAATCTGAGGTGGAAATACTGTAAATCTCCTTTCAGTCATTTGTCTCTGCACTGCCTGCTCCTCAGCAGCAGACAAAACAATATGTGCTTTTACATCTGATTAATGCAAATGAAAGCTGTGATTAAAACATTCTTGAATTCTTCTGTCATACAGCACAATTTAAAATTGTGAATTATCCTTCAAAACATCACAAGTGGTGCAATTGCACATTAGCATAACAGCAAACCTTATTTACACAAGCACAAATGTTGTGTAAATTGGCCTTTAAGTGGGTTTTAAATGGCAATCACTTGGTAGGTGTTTTCAGAACTGCTAAATAAAAAAAAATAGCTACAGTGCAATATTTTACAAATGAATACTTTTAATGGGCCTATTTTCAATTGAATTGACTATGAGAACAATGAAGGCAGAAAATGACAACAGTTATTTAATCTGGGATGCAGTATAAATACTGGAACATTTTTAAATTGTTCAACATCTTGTAGCAGAAAGTATTTGTGAAAGTCAAGTGGTTATTAAGCTTATGAACTCCCTGCTCTGCCTTTCTATCATGTGCAGCTGTAAGCTTGGGGACATGCATAGATAAGGGGCAAGAGAAATTCAGACCAAGAGTGTTTTTATGGTTTTCACAAGGCATGGGTGGAACTGATTATTAATCCTTGTGGTGAGAAATTGCCCTAAACAGCTTCAGGGGGAAAGGGCTCCAAATCAGAAATAAATAAATCAGAAATAATCCCCACAATCCCAAGGGAAATGGTCAGCAGCCAAGGTCTGAGTCTGTGGATGGGACCCACCCAAGGGCACTGAGGGGGCTGGTGGCTCTCAGAGCCACTCCTCAGCATTTACCAGCAGTCCAGGCTCACTGAGGAGGATCTGGGTCACTGGAGGTCACCAAATGTGATGCCATCTACCAGAAGGGCCGGAAGAAGGAGCAGGGCAGTGATTGTCCCTCTGCTCTCAGCATTGGTGAGACCACACCTCAAAAACCTTGTTCAGTGTTGGGTCTCTCACTAAAAGAAGGACATTGAGGGGCTGGAGAGAGTCCAGAGAAGGTCACAGAGCTGGGGAATGGTCTGGACCATGAGTCTGATGAGGAGCAGCTGAGGGAGCTGGGGGGGCTCAGTCTAGAGAAAAGGAGGCTCGAGAGGATCTTCTTGATCTCTGTAACCCCTGACAGGAGGAGCCAGGGGAGGTTTGTCTCTTCTCCCAAGTAACAAGTGATGGGATGACAGGAGCATCTTCAAGTTGTGCCAGGGGAGGTTTAGATTGGATATTAGGAAAAAATTCTTCACTGAAGAAATGTGAAGTGAAAAGCATTGGAATTGACTGCCCAAGGATGTGGAGGAGTCAACATTCCTGGAGGGGCTTAAATGATATTGCACTTGGTACATGTGTACCTCTTGAATGTTTCTCCTGGGTCAGAATGGGGCTTAGCTGACTCAGAACTGAGATTTGTTTGGTTTTTTTCTCTGATTTTGAACCAAATTCTGTAAGTAACAGGTGATTAGCTATGTTGTGTGTTGAGGTGTGCTCCTTCATGGGCTGAAGAAATCCACAACAAAGAGCATGGGCAAACAGCTTGGGATGGAGAGCTCTGTTTATGGGACAGGGGTCAGCACTGGATGCAGTTCTGTTGTACCTGAAACAGAAAATTGAAATTGGATCCATTTGTATTCAACTGATTAAGGAAATCTTCCAAAGCTGCTGTCAAATAGCTGGTATCAAATGCAAGGCGTAAGATGATGAGACAAGAACATTTTAACAGAGGAGATGTCATTTGCTCTTCTTTTTCAAACAGCAATTATTCTGCTTGTGTACTCTGGATCAGCCATTGGAATTACACAAGCCTAAAACTTGCATGAAATCAGAAACATGATTGTCTAAGGCTTCATTCTCTGCACCAGATGGAGCAGGCAGCTTGCAATCAGCCCTGGTATATAAAGCCTGTTTACCAGAGTGATGTTTAGAGGTTTTATGATGTTGTATTCAAGCTAATATTTCAAGTGATTCTAATCTGTTTGGATTCATAACCCCAGTGGATTCTCACAGATGAAGGATTTGAATGAATTAGACAGTAATCAGTCCCTGATAAGAGTTGGTGATGTTTGTCCTATGTTTGGCAATTATGCCTCCTTTTTGTTTGTAATATTTGCTTTTATATTCACTAGTCTCTGTTTTTTAGTTTTGTTTTCTCTACTGTTTCTCCCTTGGTGACATCAAGACTTGCACTAATAGTTATTTAGATTAATTTACTCCTGGGACATAGGTACAGGCTAATTTCTGATGTAGTGATTTCAGACTTGCTGTCCTTCAGCTGATCAGTTCTGCCTCTGCTCCAGGAGGCTTTGCCAGTGTCCCAGCAGTACTGCAGTGCAAAGTGAACCATCACAGACCACCTTTATTCTACCTGTGCTCTTATGGCTGTAATACTCATTTGCCCTTCATTATCCCCTCCCTAATGTGCTACTTGGTGGTCAATTTGTGCTTAGCCTGAAAGCAACTGGGATTCTGGGGAGTCACCTGGTTTGAACCCACAGAAAGGGAAACGAGGACACAAAAACACCGATGACACATAAAACATTGCCCTAAACTACCAAGGGAATGCAGGAAAAATGAAGAACCCAAAGTATTTTCTTGTACCACATCGAATTTTGTTTTGAAATATAAGTAGCTTGAACTTTCAGCTGCCCTCCCCATTTCAGGCCAAACAGAGCAGATCCCTTTGGCAGCAAGTTTAGTCTCCAGGCAAGGAAAAGAGATCCTCTCTGAGGTGTATTGAATATATATATAGCAGATGCTGTAGTCTTTATATTTTATTTAGTCATAAATAACTATGCCTTATGAAACCTTTTAAATTTCTTTCTCTCGCTTTTCCCACTTGAGAGCTTTCCCCAAATCTCAGAGCTCTGATGCTAAATTTCTTCTAATCCTCAGTCTAAATTTATAGCCAATTTGAATTTTCTCATTTGAATTTTATTTATTCATATGCATTTGCTGTTGTGCCAACTTCAACCTTTTGCCTAAATAGATTTTCTACCTGCTGGAGAAGATGCTCCTTTGATATATTTATAGGGAGAACTATATCACATATCTGCCTTCATTTTGCTAGGCTAAGCAAAGATCTCTTAAAAAGAAAGGCTTCCATTTCTCAAGACACCTTCATAATTTTCTTTGCCTCTGTTCAGTGTAAATTTATCTTTCCTGGATGTGATTTCAGGAATAATATTGCTTGCTTTAATGTTAAGTCTGGTGCTGGGTTGATACATGTGACATTGTCTTAGTTCAGGTTAAAAATGCAGTCTAGTGCAGTGAAAAGGCAGATTGCAATGTTGGACATAGACACTCCAAGTTGTCTTCTCAGTCTTTTATCAGCCCCCTTTCAAAGCTGTCTTGAAAATAATAAAAAAAATTGGTCCCCAAGCCAAAGCAAAAATTATATGTCCCTCTGTTTATCAAGAAAGAACTTTAGCTAGATTTTCTGCTGTCCAAAACATCACCCAGAGACCTGCCAAGAATCCTCAGCACAGTACCAGCACGCTGCCCAAGCTCCATGGTTTAAAAGGAAGATTAATACTGTTGCTAATAACAATCATAATAATAACAGCAGTAATAGATCCTTGAAAGAAGAAATACAATCCAATCTGCTCCATTTTTTAACTGTCTCCTCAGTGAAATCTCCTGAGCTTTTCCTCCAAGCTCACCCCAGTGGAAAGATCATGAGTTCAGTCTTCCAGCAAAGCAGCTCATCCACACTTAAGCTCACGTAGACAGCAATCTCACTTTACAACTGAGGTTAATCGGTCATGGCTGATGAGCTTTGTTTAATGAAAGACCATTTATATAGTGCCCTTTGGATAAAGGCTCTACAGTTTAGCATTCAAGAGAAGGTAAATGGAGGAAATAGAGACATGAGAGGGGTTAATACCAAGGGGTTTGTTTTTTCTGCAGCTCTTTCTCCAAATAAATGCTATAAAATAAAGATTTTCTTCTGGAGGATTTATTATAACTACCTTTCCTTCATGTGTTTACTTTCTCAGACCTCAGGTGTGAAAAAGGACTTCCATGCACTGCCCAGAAACTTGCAGCTGTCTGCATTTTATCTCAGCAGCAGTGGCTGCTTGAAATGAACATATTAAAAATTAACTGTCTGGGTTGTACATCTTCAATCTGAACCCATCTCTAAAATTTCCAGTGTTGTTCCCCTGTTTTATCCTTTGAAATAATGTAAGGTCAAAATGTTAATCACTCATTTTTACTATGCTGCTAATGCAGCTTTTAAATTTCAGCCCCGTTTGTTGTTTCTTTTTTCCTGTTATGCTGAAAGCAATATAAAAATAATTAAAAAGAAACTTTGCTTCCACTGTTCTGCACTGGTACCCAGCGCTACCTGGCAGACCTTTGAAGTGTCGATTCTGCATGACTAATTGATTGCTTCATCTGGGGTTAATTAATTAATTAGTAGCAGAGCTGCATTAAAGATTGGAGGCATTCAGAGCTCCCATAATGGACGGGAGCTTTATTAGTACATAAAATGAGTGTTTAAAATCCACACAGCAACTAATATGCTCTTGAGGCTTTCATTAAACAAACCTATAAAATTACTTGCTTCATTATGTATTTTAGTTACTTTCTTCACATTGTACGGTATCTCTTCACCTTTTTCTTTTGCCAGCCAGTTTTAAGTGCCTATTTGAAATCAATTTCTCTAATAATGGGCTTAATGAGCTCATCAATTAAGGCTGCCATAATGGAATGTAACTGTGTGGTTTCAGTTATCAGTTAAACTCTGGAACTAATTTCCATGCTTCATCTATCAAAAATGATTGGCTAATATTGTTTAGCTTCTGCTTTAGGATGATAGGGAGACCTCAGGCCCTTCTCCACTAATGTCCGAAGGGCTGAATTTCTTCTTGGAGAAGCAGAGAGGGAGGGAGGCGAGGTGGGATGGGATGGGAAGAACAATGAATGGAGAGATTTGGGCCTCTATCTGGATCTGGAGTAAGTGTGATCCTGTATTTCAATGCCAGCATGGTAATTAGTAGTAATGGATTACATTTTCAGACGTATTAGATAAAATGATCGTTCCACATGAAAAATCCCATTATGAGTTTCTTACCTCTCACTCCTTCTCTCTCTCCTGCTTTTACTTGCTCTCTCCATTTCAATAACCACTGCCCTTTTCTGTGACCCCTTTAAATAATGGCATAAATGGTCAATAGACCTAAACATATAAATATTTCCTTAAAACAATGCCCTCACATTTATAGCATCCAAACCTGAAGTGTTTTCTCTGTACAGGAAAGACTAAATACCTCACCAAACACAAACATCTATCAAGCCAAGAAAATCCCCACAATTAATGGAGTGTAAAATTTTTGGGGGGAAATATTGGTAAAAAGCAGAAAAAACCCCAGTAAACAACAGTTTTTAATTCATGTCTGTTTAATTTATGAATACTAGGAATATTTATCTGTTCTTGCTGTTAAGATTAGATGTGTCCAGGTATGTATGTTATGCAGTTTCTAGCTGCTAGTGGGATTTTGCTGATTTTCTTATATAATCAAAACTTTCCAGGTTAACAGTAACAAAATATTTTTCACAACCCAGATGTTGACTGAAATATTTAAAACTCTTTAGCCAGAAGAAAGTCTGTGTGAACTCCTTTGTGGCTGTATTTACTTGTCTTACAATGGCATCTGTGCTCTTCTGGGCATTTCCCATGTGTTTTCAAGGGATGAAGGAAGGAGATATTTTAGAGGGAGAATGGCAGGCTGGAGACTGGATGGAGGGGAAGAGTAGAGATTTTTTCTATACAGGTCCTTAAATTCCTTGTAATGAGCTACTTTTCAAGCAAGTGAAACCAATGGCACAATATGAGGGAGAAGATTGCATTTAGGTATCAGAACATGGCTGCTGCTTTTATTTTTGAGACATAAAAATTCTGTTAGTGGACTATTACCCATTAAAACTCAAAACTGGAAAAGTGCATAAATACCAAAAATGCCATCCCAGAAACAGTCCAGCTGAGAATTATTCCTCAAGCTTTGTTTTAGAGAGCCCAGGAGGAGAGATGATTTTCAGCAGGTTATCAGCTGGAGTAAACCAAAAAGGGTGTTTGAAAGCACAGGAGGATTTTGTGAAGATTTCCTTCTCTAAGGGAGTGATTACTATCTGGCTGTTGCTCTGAGAGTTGTTTTGTAATTGATTGTGCATTAATTTTCTGGATCTGATCTTGCACCAGTGCTTACAGTTGACTTATGTGAGCTGAGTGTGTTATTTTTATCAAGTAAACTTTCCTTGCATGAATAAGATTAATACTGCAAAGATTCTTCTTGTGGAGCAGCAGAAATTGCGGTAAACAAAAAAAAAAAAAAATATAGTTTTCAAATGTCTTTATAGTAATCATAATTTTAAATAATCAAGCTCTACAGTATAAGAGTGAGCTCTGTCATACAGGTAGAAAGCATTTTATTTTCCAATAAACCAGATTACCAAATACTTTAAAGATAGTCTTTGGTAGAAAAGTTTCATATGCTTCTTATGTTTTTCTTCTAGTTAGATTTTATGGACAACTAAAGTAACATGTTGTTGACAAAAGAAACTTTGAGTAAAAAACTCCAAATAGGTCCTATAATTTTCTTGTGTATTTTTAACTGTTTTCATGATTCGTAACTTTTCCAAGAAAATTGTGAAGAAATATCAGTGAAGGTTGTATCTAACTGAAGATTTAATGCCTCCTCACTTTTAGTTTGGGATGACAAAGCTTAGAAAGCCCAAAATGTCTCAAGACGCTTATAAACTAAAGAAGGAATCCTTTAGTAATGTATTCTATATCACAGAGGAACTAAGAGTCTTAAGCTCAATTTTCTTTTTCAACTGAGATGATTTTAATGTCTCTGATGTATTGTAGCTGTAACACTTGTAAAGCCAATGTTATTCTAGTACTGCAATTTATAAAATCACAGACAAAGAGAAATGCCAGTGATAGACATAAGGTCATACAGTGAAATCCCATGCTCTGAACTCTGATTCAGCTCCCAATTCTTTTTCAGATTCCTCTAATCATTCAGTCTTTTAAAATCCCTCACTGCCTGACTGGTTAGTGGGGATGAGGAGAGCCTGTGCCCCCACTTTGCCACAGATCTTTAATTCTGCTCTTGTAAGTATTTTTCTATCTCTCTGGTTTTACATTTACAGGCAGCCTGAACACTCAGTTGCCCAAGGATTGCTTCCATCACCACCTCCACCATGTCCTTGCCTTCCCCACAGCCACTGCAAGGAACTCCTGTGGGCTGTGTTTTTTTTGCCCCTTTTGCCTCTTGCAGGACACCAGGTCATGAAAATGGTGGGCAAGGGTCTGACAGTGGGACCAGCCCTTTTTACAAGTCAAGAACCATAGGCAGCAGCATATCCTCAGAAGCAGAGATAGAGTAGGAGAGGAATCAGTGAACTCCAGGTTTTTTTGCTGCTGATTTGTAACCTTAAGGGCAGAAAAGCATGATTTTTACAGCTTGTCTTAGGACCTGCATTGGCCTTTGTTCTGCTTTATCCATCCCATACTCTTCAGCTTTCTTTTTTTAAAGACAAGGTGACTAGTAACCAATCCCAAAGTAGATAGCAGGTTTATTCTGAATCCTTGATGGCTTCTCCCCACTACATTCTTCCCTTTAAAATAATATTGCTATTATTAGAAGGCATTCAAAACAGTGAGACAGTGTCACTGTCCACCAAGGTTTCATTCTCTGTGCTTAGATATGTGCTATACCTTTGTCTCAGGATAAGAGAAAAGGAACATGGCAGGCCTCAAAGCTGTGCATGAAAGAGCCCTAAATAATAGTAATAATAGGTATTTTTTAAAGTCTGTCTTTAAGGGTTGAGTGGGCTCTGTGTGCCCCATTTACGCCTTTTTAATTCTTGAACAATAGCTGTGGGGTTTCTTTCCCTGCAGCACAGGAGCGAGGTTAAACATTATTTCAGTAACAGCCTTTTGTTTCCAGCTCCCATGGAGAGAGGGGGGAAAAATTGAGATAAAGAAGTGTTATTAAAATTGTGACACACGGCTCTGGGAGTACGTTAAAGATAGAAGGAGCCAGGACGTCAGGAAAGAAATAATGAAATGCAAAAATCACCCAGACTGACAATTGGGAGCCTATGTAGCAGCTTAGCCTGTTGGTCCAAGGCTATTTGTCATAATCAGCAGCACTTTTCTCATTAGCAAAAAGCCATTACCAGTGGACTTTATCAGCAGCTGTGAGTTATCAAGGGGCACACAGCAATCCTGGCGTGCAGTCGTGGGGTTCAGCCGGGGTCCAGCTGCTTTAATAAGCCGCCAACTCTTTCCCCAAGTTCCCAGTCAGGTGTCAGTGCCACTCCTGGTGAGGCAGCTGAGTGTGCTCTGTTAACCACCTCACTGCAGCCCCTTCCCTCTTCCCTCTGCCCCTCTTCCTTGCTTTCCCTTCCCTCCCAACCAGCTCAGGGACCAGCTGGGCTATGTCTTCCCTATTTGCCTGGACCAGCCCTTCTTTTCTCCTCCCCTGCTCTTTTCCAGTCTCTGCCCACTGCTCAGTCTCCTTGCAGCCACCAAACTGTTCTTCTCTTTCTTGCTCCTTCTTTGTTGGAACCAGAAACCTGTGAGTTTTGAGCTTTCTGTGATTTCTGACACTGACCCCCAGGAGAGCACTGCTTTTGACCTGAGACCTTGGAGAAGGCTTCCAAATTTGAGTGATGAAATTAAATCACAGGTGTGTAATTAGAATAGAAGTGTGTAATTTCACATGGTGAAGGGCTTTGAATTTGAAAGTTTTAGAATATAGTAATAGGTATGGGACTAGATGAAGAATTTTGGGTGTTGTCTCCTTCTGTCTGCTTATTCCTTCTTCTTCATGGTTTCAGGTAGTAGCTTCTGGTTGGACAATTAGTGCTGCACTGAGGCTCACAGGAGTTTGGTTATTGAGTCAAAAGTATAAATAATATAGGTGTTAATTCTCTATTGGACTGTTTAGCTTTAAAAGACCTTGTAACTAGCTAGGTTCACCTCAATTTTGTTCACTTTTAGCTGGTAGCTAGAAGTGTTGCTGAACTCTTTGTACTTTAGCTAAGACTTAAAAAACAACCAAGCCCAAACACAAGAAAATTTGTCTCCTTTGCATTTTTTATCCTGACTCTGAGTAAAAACAAAAAAAAATATAAAGACAAGCCACTAGTCAAGTGGAGCAGACACCACCTTTACACTTCTCCATTTTCTTTCCATATAAAGCCCTACTCCTTCCTCTTTGGCCTCCAGTATCAACTGCTTTGAGGTGCCATCCCATTCCTGTACATGAAAAGTGCAAGCTGGATTTTGGAGGAATACTTCCAAACCTGCTCCAACTGTTGTGAGTCATCTAAAGTGACATGGTGACTTGGCTGTGTCTGAGCTCAGAGGGAGATTTTCCTTCTCTACTCTGTGTTCTGTGTGTCCTGTGAGGCAGATAGTCCTACCATACCCTCTTAGGACATATTTAGACTTTTCTTTTATGGAAGTATTCTCTGTGATCTGTTCCAGAGGTCATGCCTTGTCTCCAACAGGCAACTAGAGCAAAAAATTGTCCTTTTTTTGTCCAGGCTGTGCTGTCTCCGTGACAGGTGGCATTGAGCAGAGGTGACCCATGGCAGGTCCTGGACCTGGAGCAGGGGTAGGAGCAGCTGGGAAAACTGGAGCTCAGCACCAGCCTGACATACAAGTGTCCTTTCAGTGCTGTTGGATAGAGAAATCCAGTGAGAGGAAAGAATGTATTCAGCAACTTCATGAGGTTCATCCAAAGTATCCTTTTATCCCAAGGACAGAAAATGTGCCTCCCCTGCTCTCCTTTTTTTCAAATAATAGTAAAATAAATGTTTTGTTTAAGCTGTTGTAAAACACTCCTCCTTTGAATAAGAGGAAATTCAAAGCAATTCAGTCCCAACTTCACTTTCTTCACTGTGACTGGAGTGGGAAATTTGAGACATTTTGAGAAAATAGTAAATAGTAGCTTGGGCAATTCACTAGGAGGTGAACCTGTCCATTTGTATATGGCCATGGTCCTCAGTGTGCTGCTCCAGAGAGCCAACTGGAATCATTACAGGTCATGAACTGAAGGATTTGAGTGGATCTAAAATCTAATAAAGTCAGTGAAAATCTTCTCATTGACTTAAGGAGACTTTGACAAAGGTGCTAATTGAGGGGAAAAAGTATAATCTGGCACAAAGCTAAAAATTATATTGGCATGAACAAACCCCTCTGCACTTGAAAGAGGTATGCAAATGTGAGAAATTCTAGGATGATTTAAGGACATCCTTATTTTCCATCCTGTGTTTAAATTGGCTCTAAACACACACTTAGCTATGCTAATTTGAATTGTTGCACAATCAAACTTAAATAATTGATGCTGTCAGGGATGAGAAAAGGTCTGCAGAGATCATGGGTGGCAGTTTCACCTTGCACTGGAATTTGCCATTTGGGTACCTGCACTGGAAGTGAGTTCACAAAACACTTGTTTAGCTTTAAAAATAATAATATTCTGACTCTGCATGACAAAGTTAAACCATTGAAAGGTTTTGCTGAGCCAAGGCAGTCCCAACATATGATGCTTTGAATAGTTGTAAATAGGAGATTTGTAATAGTATCATGGCACCTTTTTTCTTTTTTTTTTTTTTTTTCTTAATACAGGACTATTGCACAAATTGGAAATCCATTCATTGTTGCCTGCATTGTGCACCACTATCTCAGACAGGTTGTAGAATTTTTTTCCACTATTTTCCTATGATATGGATAAATGTCATTTGGTCTCATTTGGTATGGAAAAATGCTAAAAACATCAACAGGTTCTAGCTTTTGGAAACTGGAAAGAAAGGCTAAAAGAGCAGACTGTCTTCATGCTCATTTTCTTTCCATCTTATTTAGGTTCTATCAAGTATTTTTGAGGTATTGTCTGGGAAATCATGTTATGCAGGAGCATAATCAAATAACTAGGTTGACTGAGACCATAAAAAATCTGCAGTGGTGGGGCAGAGGGGGATGGCAGTGCCTGGTGTGATCAAACCTGTCAGTTCCCAGAAGGGTGGAGCAGGTATCCAAAGAAGGACACAAGGTGGCTGTAAATATATTGAGGAGATTTTCCATCCCTCTTTTCTGATATCTTAACCATACATCTACAATGAAAAGGTAACTGCTGTGGTTTTATACATTTGACATATTCCACAGAGAATACCCCCTCCTTTGCAAGCATTGCTGCTTGGAAACATCTGCCAAGAGCTTGTTCTCCCAGGAAATCCACACCAAACCACTGCCTAGGTTACTACTGGGTTAGTAAGAAAGGGGGCTGAGACCAGACTTTTGTAGATATTACTTTCCCTAATATTAGCTGTACAGGCTAAAAACCTTCACTCTTTTATTACCTTTCCTGCCACACTTTTGGGATTTCTTTTTGTTTTTAACCAGTAAGATGCTGGTAACAAGCAGCTGAACTTAATGATCATTGTAGGTCACTTCCAACTGAATTATTTATTCTGCAGTATGCATATTTCACATGTATTCTATTATCTGAGATTACAGGGGGAAAGCAGATTGTTCATAGTTTGGAAAAGTTGTCAATTTATTTGCACTGTGAAGAGCTGAGATATGAGCATGTGAAGCACAAGCAAATCAATTCTGCCTCAGCAAGGAACAGAGAACACCCATTGACTTCTCCAGCAGGGGTGAGTGGTTAAGACAGGAGGGAGGGAACTGGGCCCCCGAGTGTATAATGCAAATTCTAGCAGATTGTCTCCATTCAAGGGAAAATCAAGGACAAAAAAAAATTTCTTCTGCTTCCTATTGTGTTTTTCCTTAGTGGTTTTTGGTAAAAACTTAGTGGAGTTGATCTTGGAATATTTTTACCTCTAGTGAATTTTAGGTTTTAGTGCAGGAGAGTGAATGCAATGTGGTGCTTTTAATATAAGATGTTTTGCACCTCATTTGGGGTGTTTTGTTTAATGGTCTCTGTCTTTTGGATCTGTGCAGCTCTGTACCTCAGGATGTTTTTAAATGCAGATTTTCATATCCTAGAAAATATAAGAAGAATCTGCAGGGAAAATGCTACAATTTCAAGGAAAGAATAAGCATCTTTCACTTGAGATGTTTGCAAGAAAAACCTGATCAGTAAATGGCATTTATGTAAACCTGAACTTTTTTTTTGTAATTGAGCACAGAAAATGAATAATCTTATTATTTATCTTGCACATTGGTCCACTTTAAGACAGACAGATGTATCTTGTAAATGGGACTGTAATCTCAGCTACAAGAATCAGCAAAGGAATTGCTCTCAAGAGACAGAAGCAGAGGGAAAGAACTGGAGGGGAAAATCACTCACTTTCCTTGATCAGTGCTAGTTCAAAAGAAAATGATGATATCACACCTATTCTTTTGGACAGAACTATAACCAAAGAGTTGTGATACTAGGGTTATTAAATATTTCAGATAATACACTTTGCCCTTCCAACCCATTTGAATCTCTCCCCATATCTGTTCCTCCATTTTTTTCCCTGAAGATTACTAGAATTCTCCATAGAGTAGAAAAACAGCTCACCTTTTGTTCGGACTTAAGCATAGCAATTACTATTATTATTATTATTATTATTATTATTATCATCATCATCATTATTTTGCATAGACAGCTTGTGCAAAACAATGTTTAACTTGGATAAATATAAGCAATATATGATAATCCTAGATATTGCTATAGAATAAGATGAAAGGTCTGAGCAGTGCTAAGAAATGTATAGAAGTATTAATGGAATTACAACAGAAGGGAATATGTTATATAATACTACTGAAAATATAAAAGTCTAGTTATATTAGAAAAATACCTCATAGAAAAGCAATGCTTGGCTCTGCTCCCAATTCGGCAATTAATTTTGGGACTTAAACCTGTATTTCAGTGTTTGGCTGCTTTGGATTCACAGTGCTCACCAGAAGTGAATATTCACAGCTGTTCTTTGAGTCTGAGGGCAGAGCCCTCTCTGTGAGCCAGCAGCACAGTGCCAGGTGTGCTGCAGCCACTGCTCTGCCCATGCTGGACATAAACAGCAGCCTCTGTCTGAAGGTGAGGGATGTCAATTAAAGAGGCCTGTGTTAATTAAGTGTGTGGCTACAGACAGCTCAGTAAGTGCAACAGGTCGAATGAATTCTCCTGATGTCAAAACCACAATCCTAAAAAGTACAGCATTAATTAAGATAGAATTTAGTTTTGGGGATTTAGCCTGTGTCCAGAGGAGGCACTGGTTCACAGACCCTCATGCCAACCACAGACAAACCTAGAGAGCCCTACAGCTCTCCTTGTGCAATGCCAACACTTTGTGGCAATTCCCCCAAGCTTTTATGGGGACATGCAGGTGCTTTTTTGGAACTGCTGAAGCTTCTGAAGGCTCTGTGTGCCTGACTGTGTCTGTGTGTCAGCCACAGGCATCTCCAAGCAGCAATGTTCCTTCTGAAAGAGAAGTATTTGTGGACAAACATGTTCTTTGTAATTCATTCTTCACATCTTGAGTATTGAGAGATTTTGAGTGGCTTGGCTTTCCTGGCAGAGCTGATGCCATATGAGATCCCCTCCTATAGGAATGACTGAGTGATGCAGAGAGTTCAAGTGACAGTTCATTCTCTTCTAAGCTTCCCTTACCCAGTCTCAATTTGCAGAAGGAGATGGAAAGTGAAACAGGGATGAGGTACTTTATAAAGCCAAAAATCACAGATGTGAGATGGAGAAGACCCATTACACCATCTAGTCCAGCAAGAGGATGCACTTTATGTAATCTGGCAGGAGATTCTCAAGACTGAAGAGGACAATGGGATCAAGAATCACTAATGGAGAAAAAAGTGGTGATGCAAGAAAAGCCCAGGTGCAATGGGACTCTGTGCCTCCTCAGCATTTTTCTCACCTTGCTCTACCTCCCTGTGCCACATCAGAAAGCTGAAAATACCTGGAAGAAGAGGTGATCCCAGACATGTCATAGTGAAGTGTTCCCAGTAACTTTTGCTAATGTTTGTGCAATTGTTGTGCCTATTTTTATTAGAAATATTACAGAACACTGTCACTTTGGCAGTCTCCGTGGATATCAGTTCTTGGAATCTGGTTGGATTCTCTTCCAAACTGCTTTTCTTAGAGTCCTAGATTATTGCCCTTGACTTCAGAAAGTATCTCATTTTAGACTGGATATTGAAATATTGACTATGAAATGAGAGTATTAAGGAGAGAAATAACCAGTAACACCCACACTGATACAATCTATAGTTAATCCTATGTAAAATTTCTTTGGTGCAGTGACATAAAATTTGTCTCTGATGCCCCCTTTTCAGTTTCTTTTATCAGCTGAATTCCCTTATTTTCTACCTTCATCTTTGTGTCCATGAAGTCCTGTCCTATATGTCACTGCTTCTCCCTGTTTTTGTCATGTTTTTTGGACAATCTTCACTGGACTGATAAGATCAGAGAAATTTCTGACTGGTTTTGTAAAACAGGCAGTAAGGAAGGGAGTAACCCTTTGTGGGAAAGGATTTCTCTCCTGAAAAGCCTCTTTTATGAGTTCCATAGAAATCAGTGTAGAATTTTAAGTCTAGACTCATCTTTGAGCATCAAGTAAGAGGCCCTGCTGCTATGTGACACCTTCAAGACTTAAAAACCCTGCATTTTACCACACTTTCTTTCCTAAGGTCTCTTAAAATTTCAGGTTATTTTCAAACTCATATTCTCATCCAGATTTGTATCATCAGAAAAGAATCTCTAAATTAGCAGAAAAAAAATCTAATATTTCAAAGCTTTTTGCTTTAACCCAAAGTAGCTGATTCAACCTTTAGTTTCACAAATGGCATACATTCCCCTCCTGTCCCCAGGGGTGTGCCAATGAGAAAAGGCTGCAGCCTTAGTCTTTATTTTTGCACCTTATTATTTTCAGGTTTTCTTATTTTTTTCTCCTAGGATTTAAAAATCTTGATGAAAAGATCGTGCAACTGCTTAATCAGTGGTGAGTGAACAAGTGCAGCCTCTTAAAGGAGCAGAAGTGCCTGGGGTGCAGCAAGTTCATTATGACATATTTCTCTTGCCAGGAAAAGCAAGGAGACTTCAGGACCATGAGAAATAGATAAGCTTTGGCCATTTTCCCAGAAGGTTAAAGGGCTTTGGCACTTGCAGCCCAGCAGGGAACACCAGAATCAAACCTGGTTTCTCTGAAAACCCCCAGGGCTGCTCTGCAGTCAAACAGAAGGTGTGGCAGCATTCATGTGTGCTCCCATCTCCCACCCTGCCACAAGAGCAAACAAAAACTTGTCCCTAAGGTATGGAGATCTTAAACTGCTATAAAACACCTTGTCTAGGCCAAATGTCTTGGGCAGGGGTTTTGGCAGGCACAGTTAGCCTGGGGGAGATGGAGGGCATAGGATGGTTTGGGTTGGAAGGGACCTTAAGGGCCATCTCTCTCCAACCCTCCTGCATGGGCAGGGACACCTTCCACTGTCCCAGGCTGCTCCAAGCCCTGTCCATCCTGGCCTTGAACACTTGCAGGGATCCAGGGGCAGCCACAGCTTCTCTGGGCACCCTGTGCCAGAGCCTGCTCACCCCACAGTAAATAATTTCTCCCTAAAATCTGATCTGTACCTATTCTCAGTTTAAAACCTTGTGCTATCACTACATGCCCTTGTTAAAAGTCCTTGTAAAAGATGTGGCACATGCTGCAGCCAGCACAGTGTCAGGCTGTCCTTGTGCTATACGTGCATATGCAAGTCTGAATTTCTTGCAAGAAAACAGATTCCATCCCTTGAAAAACTTTGCCTCAGAACAGTGCAGTGAGTTGGAGCAAAGGAGTTATGAGGTTGAGCCAAATGAACGCCAGCACCCAGCTCCTTCTGGTGGCCAGGATCAGCTGCTTACAGGGCCAGCTGAGAGCCCTGCAGGAGAGCAGTCTTTGTTAGGGTAATGTGGGAAAGGATAACCCTCTTTCCAACCTTTAACAATTAGAATTGTTTCAAACCTGAAATAATCAGTTCAACACCATTCTGGTTTTGTGTCTGTAATTTTTCTGAATGCTTTATATTAGCAATATAAAGTCAATACTGCATTAAGTTGATTTAAAATGAATTTGTATGGATGTGAGTGCTGTTGTCTTCACTGCAGAGAAAGAAAAAAGCTTCCCCCCCACCCCCTTCTTCCTTGGCAGTGAGATAACAATCAGACTCATACACCTTATGGTAAATTAAGAAGTACAGGGACAAAAATAGTAAAGAAACTTTCTCAAAATGGCTTCTGGAACCTTACTCCACTGAAGCTGACAGGAATCTGTTCAGATGTCCATGCATTTGAGACAGGCTCTATGAGACTAGTCAAATATTCCACTAATATTCCAGTGTTAAATAGTTTAATTATTTTATTTCTGTTCATGGTAAATTTGAGAGTCTAACAGAAATTAAGCAAACCAATAAAAAGGCAAGGCTGGATTCTGGTTATTTCCCTTTCCCAATGAAGCTATTGTTCCAAATAGAAAACAGGGGAATAAAGCCTGTGGCTGTGACAGGGTTAATAGTAAAGACTTTTTTTTTTTTTTTTTTTTTTTTTTTTTTTCCCTTTGAAATGGCTCCATGGTTCGAGAATGACTCTTTGCTTCCCCTCTTAATCTGTATTTTACGAGTGAGAAGCTTTGCATTATGCAAATCGTTAGATAGGAACAGGTGACATTTCAGCAAAGAACATGATCAGCGGCCCGGGCCTGGATTGGGCTGCTGATTTATACATTAGTATTTGTCACAAGGATCGCAAGTACTTCACACCACACTCTGCAATTTGCTTTGCTATTTTTTCCTCCCCACAATCCTTAAGGTGGAAACTTCATCAAAGTGTTTAAAACACACTGGTTGGACCAAATGGGGCTGATTTTGTTCTGGAATCAGGGCTGGAACAGCACAGTCTTGTTTTGATGGCTGTTTGCTGGTGTTAATTGTCACTCTGTGGTTTAGGCTTGCTGGAGCTCCTGCACATCTGCACAGCTCCAGATCCAGATGCTCTGCAGCAGGGAGAGCCCCCTGCTAGTCCACTGACCCTTCTGCAAAATGGGGAAATCTGGAGGACAACCTGGACTTTTATTTAAACTTTATGAACAACAGAAACAACAGACATCTTCAAAATTAAAAATGTGTCAGAATGCAACTATTTATTGTCCATTTTTATTTTTTTCTCTTCTGGACCTTCTCTAATGGCAGGCAGGCTCAATAGAGATTGATTTGTATGCCATGAGATCCGTTTTGAACTGTAAATTATTTCTGAAAAAAAACCTACTGGAAAAAAGAAGGGGATTTACTGCCATTGAATTTAACATCAGGAACAGTTGTTTTTCTTCCTTTCATCTTTTAGTTCTCTACAGCATTTTGCTTTTTACTTTTACAGTGGCTTTGCTCCTGCCCTGCTAAAACTTTAAATTATAACAGAAATTTAATCAGGGAACAGGAGAGGTTATTAGGTGGTCAGAGTGTCATTTAACAGCAAATTAAAAGATGCTGCTCCCAGCAGTGTGTCTGTGCTCCTCAGCATGGGCAGGAGAAGTGTGTTTGGTGGGCAGGACATGGTGGCTGAGTGCTGTGAGCAGCACAGCAATTACAAACACCCAAAGGCAGCATGGCAGCAAATCTACCCAAATGCAGATTGCTCACCCTGATCCACAGGAGTCTTTGGTGCAAATATAAACTGTTGGTCTTCCTTTAACTGCCTGGCTGCCCAAAGGCACAGGGTCAGGGCTGTACCTGCTCTGTGGCACACATCAACACTGCAGGGATGTCACCAGGAACATTTACTGCAAATCAGGAAGGCAGAACCATCTCTTTCCTCATGTGGTGATTCTGGTGGTGTCTGTTTCTCCCTGTCATTGCCTGTGCCCATCCCAGGCAGAGCCCCTCCTTGACTGTGCACCCCTTAATGTGACAGTTTTTTGTTCTCAGCTCTGTGAATGGCTCCTCTAAAGGCAATAAACAAATAACTGGGTTGTGGGAGCATCTGCTCCTCTCTATGTACTAAGGCTGCACTGTCTTGGGTCCCTGATCTGGGCAGCAGCCAGGCAACAAAAGCTGCTGTAGCTTCTCATCATTCTAAATAAAAAAAGAAATAAATCTTGGGCATAGACAACCTCTCATGTTTCTTAAGGCATTTCCTATGGGCTGTGCTACTTCACAAGCTGGTCTATGTTCTTCTCTCCTGTTTCTTAGTCTGGTCCTTTGGCTCTTTCTTTGATGCATGCAAACACAAAACCATTTCTTCTCATTAATGCTGTAGGGCCTGGGCATCTTACATTTGTTACAAAGGAAGCATATTAGGTCATGTGAACAATTTTGGTTTATACCTTGCCATATGCTTGTGACATTAGTGATTCTTAGGGATTGAACTTGAATGAGAAGCTACGCTTCTGGCTGCATTTTCTAATTTCTCCTGCTTTCATCTCCATGGGTTGTAAAATGACATAGAAATAGCTCATTACAGATAGCTCCCTTTCCCTAAGTCTCTCAGGTATGTTGACAATTCACTGTCCTCAAAAATCACGTTTCCCTGGCCTTTGAAAACAATTCTACTTACAAATGTTTCATTTTAAGACAAGGGTAGAAAAACAGCCTCTGTTTGGTATAGCACTCAGCATATGGCACATACCAACCTGCAGTCATGTCCACAAATCCTTCAATGGGATCATATTTTACCTTGACCTGGAATAATGGCTTAAGTTCCTTCTTAATGTGTTTTCTTATCTCCTTAAGGTAACTTTAGCAAAGATAGGAATGTTCTGCAGAGAATGGTACCAGCCCACAATTCATTCATGTCAGAAATCATTACCATTTCTTAATATCATCCCAATTAAACTTGAGTTCAGTCCAGATGTGCTCAGCTGTGGTCACAGCAATGCCTTTGACACGAGCCTGTGCTGTGGGTGATTCTCCCAGTACTGGGGCCAGCTGTGTGACCAGCTGTGCTGGTGCTGGGAGCAGGAGGGGCTGCCCTGGTCTTCCCAAACCTGCTCCAGGTCCGTGCACTGCTGGCTGGAAGGATGGGCACAGCCTTCAAAGTTGTGATGGAGCACTGGGGTCAGGTTTGCTGTGGGCATTGGCTTAGAAGTTTGGGAGTTCATGCCCAGTCACTACATATCAAAGCTATAAAATGACTTAGTGGTGTAATTAACAGTGAACAGTGCAGGCAGAGATGAAATCAATCCCATAACACTGGCACAAATCACACTGTGGTCATATTTAATGACATCTACAATGAATGACTGTGACTGTTTTTATAGTGATGCTTTATCTCAGATACATTTTTGATTGCCATATCAAATACTCACTGAATTTCCACAGGCTTCAAGTTCCACTGTGTTTTGAGGATGGGGTATCTTGCTCCTATCTCACTAATTTCCTCTGCTTCATTATTTGTTTATCACCTCTGTGTTCATACTTTCCATTACTGTAACACAAATCTTTCAAAGCTCTTATGACATTTCTTGAAGGCTGGGTAATTTCTCTCCATGCCCATGAGATTATTATGATTATCCTCATTTTACAGGATGGGAAGCTGAAAAAGAGATATGATGATATACTTAGTCTGGAAGAAAGATACTCCTGTTGTACAAAATTATCACTCACAGTTTTATATTTCCACTTATATTTATACACCCAGTAGTTTGCTGGGGCCAGAAGGTGTGTGCATATGTCTGGGTGAAATCCTTTCCTGAGCAGTTGTGAACAGCAGGTACTCATGTGTCCTCACAGAAAAGCAGCATTATGAGCTACAACATTTGTCATTTCATTGTTAATAAGATCCAACCACTGAAACCTCTGTATATAGAGGCAATGCTGGTTTTATTGGTGTTTAAACAGAGTTATTTCTCTCATGGGATTAAAATGGAGAGAATGAATGATACATTATTAGACTTGAGGAGCTGAGATATCTTACCCAACAGAACCAGAACTTTACCCCCAGTTCTTAAGCATCTTTCTGTAACCACAGTGGGGAATCTTCTTTGGTGTCTCATGAAGAGGGACTGGAAGTTGGAGAATTTATGCCACATGTGGACTTTTAAAGCAACAGGTTAACACCTGTTGGATCACTTAACAGACCTTGGATCTATTTGTGTTCTTTCAGATGAGTAAAAGTAAAGCCAAATAAGTAATAACTTTTTCATTGGTATAAATTGAACTCTTGTAGATGTCCCCAATACTGGATTCTTTTAAAGAGCTCTTTTAATTCACTCTCTAATTGCCTAAGAATAGATGCAAAGGAACATTAAGATGTGCACAGCAAGGTGCAGTGACCTACTTGATGGTTGTTTTTTTTCTTGATGGGGTCTTCCACACTGCCAAATACTTGTAATACAGGTGGCACATGTCTGTGAGGACAAGCATCCTGCCATAGCCCTGCTGACTTGTTGGAGGCAAAACTCATCTATCCCCAGTTGTTTACAACCACAGGGGACCTGTCTTTTCATGGATGAATACAAGAAAATAGTTTATGACTGTAACCCACAGGATCCTGGTAATACAAGGCAGAATGAGAAGTTGTCATTTGTTAATATCAATCCAATGGTGGAAGGCATTGTTTTTTTGGGGGTTGTGTTGTCTGTGCAAGGGAATGATGTTGACTTAATTGAAATCATCAATTTTTATCTCAAAAGCTAGGATTTCTTGTTGTCTTAGAGGAAAATATCATATCAAGCCTGTTTTTCTGTTCAGAAAACCTACTAATTGTAAAGAATACTTAATAAATTTGGTCCAAATATCAAATTAGTGACAGAGCTTAAAATAAGGAGAAAATATGAGATTAGTAATGACAAGGATTTGTTGGTCACCGTGAATTAATCCAGTGATGGGAGAGCTCAGCACTCCTAGCTGAGGTTGACTATGAACTTCATGTGGCTGTTGTGCTATTGTTGGTTTTTCCACTCACCTGTCTGTTAATACATATATGAAGTCAATCATTGTTTCTGCATGCTTCATTTATCTAGGTTTGGGTTGCATTATGTTTTTTTTCCACCCTGCAACTCTTGAATTGTTCATAAAAGTTTTGCTTCACTATATATCGACTACCATGATGTCACTGAGTTGGTTGGACTTTGAAATAAAATGTTGGCTAATATATGCATCATAACGATATATATGTATATATTTATACATATATAGCCAGGTCACCAAGTAGTTGTTGTCTCTTTACTTACCTACAGAAAAACGTGTCAACCAACTGCTTCCTCAGTGAAATGAAAAATGTACAAAAAATTACGTTTTTCCAAGCAGTTGGGCTGGTTCATCATAATGAAGGCAGAAGAGGGACAAAAAGAGTTTGCTGTCTGGTGGCAGTGGTGTGTGTGCTGGTTGAACAGGTGTGAAATGTGCTCCTGAGATGGACTGAAGTGAATAAGCACATAGGGTGAGTAGCCTTGTGTAGAAGATTTGTAGAGGCCTCGTGGGATTTCCACACTCAGAGAGGGATGTAGGTCATGGGCATTGCTTAGAGAAAACTTGTCAGAGTGAGCTTTCAGAATGAATTGGAACAATATCAAATTCAGTGAAATTTTAATTGATACTTTTGGGCCAACTCATAATCCAGAGGAGCAGTAAATTACATAAATATTCTAAGTAAACAAACACCTTTGTCTTGAAACAAGACAGAATTGATTCGGCATCTGGAAATGAAAATTGACCACAGCCCCTTCAGCCCTTTATGATTAATCTCAGAAACATGGCTTTGATGAGACTTGAGACTTTGATGTCCTAGAAAATCTGTCCCTCAGAAGACTTTTTTGCTAGTCAGAAATATAGAGATAACTTGGCTATAATGTATTTATATTCCATTTGCAGCTCTGGATGCTGATCCTAATCTTCAGATCACAGTTTAACTGTGACAACTCTTTCCTTCAACCATAGCAGAAGAGGAGAAAATGTGCTTGGACCTTCAGCTGAGCAATTGGGCTGGGTCCCAGAAGCCTCAAACTGCAGAATGAAAATATGCATCTCCTGATCTCCCATTTTCAGGCAATCCCAGCAACCCCAGTGGTGATGGATAGCAACTCCAGGTGCTGTTCCCTCCATAACTTCATTGTTATCTGCTGCTGGAACAAAAAACAGTGAGACTTGTGCTGCCAGAAAGACATGTGACCCCAACCCCACTCTGAGATATTTGAAAATGAAGCAGGACAATGTTTATTACCAAAGTCTCCTCTTCCCGGTGGAAGTTGTTCAAATTTCCCTGTAACACACTTTACTGGCCCTCATCTGACAGTATTTATAGGGGAGCTTTTTTTTCCATGGCTTTGCAAAGGACTTGCAAGCCATGGACTTGGGACACTGTTCTTTCTGCAGGCTGGAGAAGAGGTGAGAGAAACCCTGAAAGGGAGACAGGACTGAGGCAGGTGGAAAGCCTGAAGCCAAAATGGGGAAACTTTGCCAGACAACCTCTAAAACTTGGGTAGACCAGGTAGGGCTTGGATTTAAAAGGTTTGCCCAAACAGATCTTAGAACAATGGCAAGCTAAGGGGTGATTTGAGTATAAGGATTTAAACCTGTGGTTCTAGGATCTAAGTTTATAAATCACAGAATTATATAGTAATTATTAATTGAGTATTGCCACAGAAAGTAGGGAGTCATAATGGTAAAATAACTTATTTTGCCTTTGCTGATGTTGCCGAAGATGCATCTTACAGCAGAAGTTCTTTTAACTCGTGAATTGTTATAGAGATTCCACCTTAAATGGATTTTATCAGACTGTGCAGCAGTAAGCCCATGCTAATATTGGCTCCAATAAAGAACAAATCAGTGCCCAACTCGACTCGTCTTATCGCACAGTCAAAACTGATGGCTGGAGAAGTCATAAAGATCCCATTTAATCTCTCGCCTATCTATCACTGTGAATGTCTTTATCCTCTTTGTGCAGTGGTAATATCTGCTCATTATGAAAGCAAAATAGATCTGGCATGAATAAAAGCGGAATGAAGTGCTCACTTTGATTTTGACAGCATGATCAGTGGAAGCAGTAATCTGTGAGAATCAAAAGGGCTAAATTATTCCATAACAGTAATTTGAGGGAACAGCTCAGAGCATACACATCTGCTTTCATATATTGTGACGTGCACTGATAAAACATCCTTCCCAATTTTCTCTCTCTGTGCTTGACTAATCTGCAACAGCTCTCACAATGTCTAATCATGCCATCAAAAAGGAGAAGAAGTTCAATGGAGACTCAAATGAAAGAAGATTGGAAAACTATCCTCAATTGAAATTACATTTGTAAATGAGCCATAGTTTTTCTGTTCAGAGTGCATTATGGCAAATCTGCCTGAAGAAGTAGTTATGCTGAAGAACAGCAACATGTATCTAGATTGTATTTATTCCATTACTGCTCAAGTAAAATTATGGGAGCTTGGAAGCCCTGGGGCATCTTTTCAAAACTGATAGGCCAAATTCATAGTCAGATTCCTATGGTATAATTATAACATATCTGGCCAGCTGAAAGATTCCCAATACATATAAATTACACAGCCAGGTTACAGTTACACTGTAAAAGGTTTTTTTCTTTTAAACATTTCTGCTATGGGAGATTTCTCCCTGTATTTGCAGGCTGGGCCATGGCCATACTTTTTTCACTTTCTTCCTTTGCTCATTGTGATTTTTGAGATAATTAACCAAGCCTGTAATATACTTGAATCACTAAAACTAAGGTCACTTTGAAGGTGATTTAAAGATATATCCAGCTGATCCTAATGGACAAAACTATAACTTGAAGCATGTGTGGACTGGTGTGAAATAGGTGTCAAGCAGATCAAAAATGAAATAGTCACATTAAAGCTCCTCCACTTAATATTCACATTGTGATTGCTGACATGCTTTTTAACATGTGATAAAAACCTTTTCTGCCTAAAAGTTATGGGCCTCATTTCTGATCTCTGCTAATTGCCACTCCAGCCTCTGAAGACACATTGTCACCTCTGAGGGACCTCACTTTGGGAAGTGTTATCCTTCCCTTCAAGCATCTGCTCCCAAAGCTGCATGATGTGTCAGCCAAGGCATTGTACCTCTCTGTCATTTTGACTGGGCTCACATGCTACTGAACTCCTTCAAGCTGGCAGCACTGAGTAAACCTCACTGGAAACATCAGCAATGAGCCTCTCCCTAATGCCTTTTTTTCCTGGTATAGCCAAAAAAATTGTGAGTGGCTCCTTTGTAGACCTGTCATCAGGTTCAGTGTGTTACATATTCCTGTGATGAGGATGAATGTGCACAGGTTCAGGTAAGCAAATGGTTCTGCTGTCAGCTGCTGAGATTGCTTGCTGTTCTGTCACATGCTTGGGAAAATTTGAAAATATGAGCCAAGAGGGTCTATTCACCCTAGGAAACTATGTCTGGATACCACTATGCAAATGGAGCCTGTGTAGGTCTTACTTGCCTAAAAAAAAAAAAAAAAAGAGTGAGCAGTACTCCTGGTCTTGATATTATTGCTAGTGCAATATTAACTACAATATTCAATATTCAGTTCTGGTTTTAATAATTTTTTCTCATTTTTAGCTTATTTTCTGCAAACACATGAGTTTTAATCTAGTGATCACTTTACCATAACAACCTTGCCTGGTCAGGATTTTTTCAATCTGCCCAACAGAAACTTAAGTCTCTGCAAAACTGAAGTAGTAATTTTTGAGATTACTTGAATATTTTTCTATTGGGGAAAAAAAATCAAATCACAGTTGTTTTACTTTACAGTATTTATAATAATGTAAAATATTGTGAGATTTATAAAATAGAATTCCTATAATATAAAAAGCATATATCAAATCTACATAATTTTATTAGACTTTTGAACTGAATTGAAACATTTTCTTAGGACTTGTCTTTGTACAGATGATATCCTAATGGTCTCTGGAGATGATATTTCAGCTCTTTCTTGTTCCTGTTATTACCATTAACTGTAATTCATATCCCATAATAGAAGGTAATGTCATTTCACCTTGAACCCCTGGGATGCATCATAATCTTGTGGCCATGGCAAATGTTAGGGAATGTGGCTGAGTGAAAATACATGTGAGATATCCAAAGGACTTTTCCAGTGACTTGGAAACTCCAGATACTTGTTGTTTCTCATGTGTTTGTTATACCTTCTATTAAACTTACAACTCTTGGACATGGAGCTGAATGTTTTATTGGCCAAATTATTTAGCAAAATTTTTATGGTGGCTAAGTAACAGAGCCTGCGATTTTTGATGCAAGAAAAGCATCAATTAAAATTGATTTTCAAGCACACACGTTTTACCAGTTGTGTCAGGAATATGTATGCATTAAATTAGTGAACAGATAAAATTTCCTGTGACAAAAATTACTCCACATAGCTCACACCATCTGTCCAATCATTAGCAAGCAATAAGGTTTGATGAATAAAGAAATAAAGCTACTCTAGAATTTTGCATAAATTATGTAACTCTGCAATTTTTTAAATAACCGAAACAACTGGCTGAGTATTACTTTACTTTTGAGCATCCTGGCTTTAGTCATTTTACTGGTGATTTTTTGACAGGATGAATTTTTGACTGTCTATGTAAAATAGACAATAGTACATGAATAATGTTACAGGTATTTTGATTCATTGAAATCTTCATTTTATAAACTCAAGGGAATTATCTAAGTGTAATGTTTTTTTCTACCTTCGTCTGCATTAAAAGACTGTTTTTAAGGTTCCACTGTCAAGACAGGTGTGTCAATGCACTATTTAAGGGTACAGTTGTTCATGCAGCAGCCAATACTCTCAGTAGAGCTAAGGAAATTTGCCTTACAGGTCAGTATGCTTTGTGACAAAATTAATGTATAATTAATCTTAATTCCCCAAGCACTTCTGCCCATACCCAACTTTGCCTCTATGATTAGGTTCAATAGAAGTAATTACACCCCAATTTAGGTTTGTGCCTAAGCATTTGCAGGATCAGAACCTAAAATGTCAAGATCTCTGAGGAAATGCCATATCTTTTTTCTTGTTCCTGTTCCAGCCCTAACACATTTTGAGATACTAAAAAAAAAAAAAAAAAAAAAAAAAAAAAAAGTATATATAAAAAGGGATGATTTAAATCTGTATGCACAAATTCTCCAGGTTGTCAACATCTCTATTTCTGGACTGGATCACTATGTAATTTTCTTTGGCCTGTTTACATCCAAACCATTCCAAAACAACATATACATCAAGAATTAGCCTAGCACATTTTTTTTCTCTGCCAAAGACCCACAAAGAGACTGTAGGGATAAATGAGCCTCTTATGGTGATTAACAGCACAGTGATGCATGGCAGACAACTGCCTACAGACTGCCTGAGTTACAGTAGTCATGTTCATTCCTAATTTTCTCTGTGGAGGGTCACACTCAGGGTCAGGTGCAGGGGACTAAACAGCTTTATGGCCATTGGCTTGGAGAAGAAGAAGGAAAACCAAACATATGCTGATAAAACCCTGGCTGCCTCTTCTATCAGTGTTACCATTCAACTTCAAAATTTTAGACCCCTCAGTCTTAGGCTCTTTTGCTGGCTGAGGATGGTTGCAGGTCCCATGGCTAAAAATTGCCTTTTCCTGCTCCTTTGACTAACACCCTTCCACAGCAGCCTCCTGAAGTGGGTTTGGCATTGCAACTGGGAGCACAGGCTTTATAGAAATCACTGTAAATGCTGTTGTGCTCTTTTCCTGCCTTGCACATTGCCACACACATTGAGACAAAACATGATTCTGATGAACAGAGCAATGTTTTTATTAGCATGACAACATCCAGCCTCTAAGTGTCTCAGTGCTGTGCACAACTGCAGGCAGAGGGCAGCCTGGGGTAGTTATTGCCTGCAAGGGCACAGTTAAAGGTATGAAGAAACCTACATGTTTGTGTTCTGTGCTTTTCTGAAATACCTCCTACTGTTCCTGTACACGTGCCTGTGACACTTGGTTACTATAACTGAGATTCTTCTGATATCCCCTTTCTCACAGAACTATAAATGCACATTTTTGGTTTTGCATAGTACATAATTATTACTTGAAGAGATAGAGATTATTAACAAGTCATGATGGCAATGAACAGGGCTGAGAAGATATTTTGCACCAAAGCAATTTGTAGTTTTCCTTCAACAAGTCTGAGGAACATGAGATTGCCAATGTCAGTGCTGTTTTTCCAGTTTTGGGGGAAATCTAAAACATAGGTTTTTGTTTGGCCTCCCCAAACATAATATTTCATTTTTTTGTGTGAGCTGCATCTGAGTTTGGGCCATTCCTACATCCTATAACACAACTGTTCTCCAGTTCAGCCACTGACATTCTGCAGGCTGAGGGTGAAAGGCCATGAAACCACAGGGAAGCAGTGAGAGTTCTCAGAATTTTGCTGCAGGTGGGTTCTCAGAGTGGTTTTGGAGTTCGGTTTTTGGCACATTGACTATCTAGGACATGTCAGTAGTGATGTCTGAACATTCTGACATGTCTGAGTAGACCTTTGCTCCAAGTTCTAGACCTTTATTAAAGGTGATTACAAACATCCATTACACAGAGGTAAAGGATGCTGTGCTGTCTATCTGCTGCTTTAATGGCATACACTGGCATATGTGTTAGTTTAGTGGTTAGAGCAGGACATGGGAGATTTGGGCCCTGGCCATCCCTTAGTCTGAAAAAATTCAGAGCAATGTCTTTATCTCTGGGCTGTGCAGATTAAAGGGTAGAGGGAGGAGAATTGCTTGAGCCTGGCAATTCACTGGCAGAGGGAGAGCAGGGGGAAAGGGAGGATACAGCTCTGCAGCAGCACAAGAAAAATCATCATCCTCCAGGTGCAAATGGGCTCCAGCTCACACCCAGGGCTTTTCCTTTGGCCATCCTGGGCAAGACCCCAGCAAAAATGTCCAGCCAGGCTGCAGGTGCTCTCACTGTGCTGGTAGAGCCCCTGGTGGAGAGCCCAGATGTGATCACTGAGAGAGATTTTGTGCCCAGGCAGCTGTAGTCTTAGCACAGGCATCTCTGCTCACACTGCTCAAAGTGCTCTTGTGCAGGAACAGCACAGCCACAGCTGGGGCACAGCACAGCCACAGCCAGGACAGATGTAATTCTGCTGAATAGGGTGGGGATCATGAGTTTGCCAGAACTCTGCCAGCAGAATCCAATAAGGTCTCAAAAGTCAGCCATGGCCCGTGCTTAGGTCTGAAACTAGCTTGAATTCTAGCCTGTGTCCTACCCTTGTCACACTTCTAAATGGCACTGTTCAGCTGAATTCGTGTTTGCCATAGGATTTGTGTAGTACTCTGCTTCACTTTATAAACATATTTTATGTAAATCAAGTGTTAATTATCCCTGCTCTGTATTTTGTGTTGAATATCATTTTTTTAATTACAGGCTCCATCCCAGGTTAAGCCTGCATGCCTGTTGTTGAGCCAATTATCATAAATTCCCCTGTAACAATTAACAATATTGGTACAGAGCTGCATGTATTTTAAATGTTATAATTATGCTCAGCTCTTTTGTTAATTGGCCTATCTGACTCTTTACTTTTTATGCTGCTCATCTGCTCATTACCACAGCCATTTAATTCAATTAGCACCTTAATTAGAAGAACAGCCATGTCCAATGTCGTAGGACTTGTCAGAGTACGCGGCTTGATTAGCAAAGACAAACACACCATGCAAATCAGGCTGTAACATTTGGGGGCGGCAGGAATGGAAGGCAGCCAGCTGGTGAAGTGGAAAAGGAGCGTGTCTTCATCCCCCAAAGCTTTGCCAGGAGAGGGAAAATAAAGAAGGCATCAGACTGAGGAAGGAATAAAATAATTTACAATTCCACGAGTTAAGGCATCACTTAACATGAATGGTGTGTGACTCCTGAGGATGGTGTGACTACTAAATTATCTCCTACCCCCAGTGCTCTTAAAAAAAAAGACAGAAAGTGAGAGAGATGTGTAAAAATAATACAGTAATCTCCTACCATATCATATGTCCTTTTCAGAGTAGGAAGTCAAACCCCAAAGTCTAGCTTCAAAGGAAGAGAGGGAAAAAGAAACACCCTGATCCCAGGTGTAAATCCACACAGCTCCACTCATCAATGCCAAGTGAGGAGTGGGTTCAAGGTATTTTAAAATCACCCTTTTGACCTAGACCCTCTCATTTAAGATAGCAGCATTGCTGAGGAGAGACATGAGGAGCTGTAGAATTGTATTTAAAAAAAAAAAAAAAGCTGCATTTTCCAGGAGCAGTTTAAGTCTCAGTTTTGTTTTGTGCCAGTCTATTTAAATCTTTATTCCCTACCTATTAATTCTCCTAATTAGAATTAAATGAAGCATGCTAAATTGCTAGATTAACCAATAATTAAGCAGGCAAAGCACTAACGTTTAATACACACAGGCAGCTCTTTCTCTTCTGTGATAGCACCATGTCATGCCTGCTCATTTTATTTGAAAGGAATTAAGAGTCTTGTCTTCCGTGATCAACACCCCCTCCCATATTACCTTACATAAAATAAAGACTTTCCCAAAAGGGGATCTGTTTCCAGCTAGTTATCAAGGAACCTTTGATTTTATTTTTTAATTCCTTATCTGTGAGCCCTTGTGAAACCTATTTGAATCAGTTGGCTCAAGAAATCCTACAGCCGTACATATATTTAGCAGATAGTAGATTTTAATTAAAATGATATATAGTTTGTGTGGTGCTCCTTTTATTCTGTGTTATTTCTTTATTTCTGCTTGTGTAATGAAGTCCTACACTTATTTCCAGAGGATGGCAGTCCCTCTCCCTCCCTCTCACCTCCCCCCTGTGTTATGCCTGGCTCCTTCACTATTCATTTTACATATTTGCACATAATTTTGTCTTTGTGGCATGCAGCTGCCTGTGGGATCTTTCAGTATCAAACAATCCTCTCTGTGTGTAAGCAAGGGGCTTTGCAGACCCATCAAGGGCAGCCTTGGTGATTTTGAAGGTTATTCCTTGGGTGTGTAAGTGCTGGGAAACCTGGGTCAGGACCAGCATGTTCAGAAGGGGATTTGTCCCTCTTAAGAAGGTGCTGGTTGTGCCTTGAGCATGTAACTCCTTCATGTACAGAGGGCAGCAAAGGCTCATGACAGGGATTTCATAAAGCTGCTCAGTCCCATGGCAACTGAGCACATGTGTTCTTGTCTTTTATTCTTTGGGGTTAAACTTAGCAGGAATTTGGAATATTTCTTGTTGGAGCAGAAAAAATCTGGAGTCAGATGTTTCTCTTGGGATGTCTGTCCAGTATTTTGCAAGCAGGTCCAAATTTATTTTGCCTGTGGCTTGAGCAATCTGCCTTTGAAGAGGAAGCTGTGTGGTTGTATTCAGGATCTGTGGCTTCTGTTTTGAAACCACTTTGCAGCTGTTTGGCTGCATGATGTGCAGGGTAGCACTGCTTTTGATGAAATCCCATAACAAGAAAGGCTGGCACAGAAGTCCTGTTTCCCAGAGGCACCAAACAAGAGGCTGTGTGTTTGCTCACAGTCCCATCTCTCTTGTGGCCAGCACTTTGCCCCAGAAGAGATCTCCAAAAGAGTGTTCTTAAACAATATAGTTTAAATGAAGTAATATCACCCTGCAGGTGAAAGGGGACAATCTCTGTTTTGTTTCTTCTCTCTCCAGGTGATCCTGTGCCTTTTGGTATTTGCATGAGCCTCTTCTGAGATAATTTTCTTGGCCAGTCTGGAGGAAAAGCAATGCAAGAAAATAGACTTTTTCCACTGGCTTAACAAGTTGGATCTGCACACTATAAGAAAGAGTGTGAAGGCAACATGAGGGCCAGAGTAGGATCTGCAGCTGATAAAAACTGGCCTCTTCTTATGGTAATAAATCAATAGCTTAGCCCAGATATCACCAAATTGCAGCTTATGTTTGTGGACACATAGTTATATCCTGGAGTAAAGTCATGGATTATCAAAGAGAACAGATTTGCTTTCTTTTATTTCTTCTCCTTAAGGGAGCAGTCCTGCTCAGTGCAATGCTGCTAAGTGTCAGTGCTGGAGACATCAAAACTGCCTTATTTCAGAGATTTGGGGGGTTTTTTTAGAGATTTTCAAAGAATTTCAAAGCTCTTGACCTCAGTTCATGCAAAGTTTTCTGAGCATCAGCCTTCCATCAGGATAGCATCATTGCATCTTCCTGTTCTACACACATCTCTAACCAACCTGATTTGGAGGTAAAGCTATGCAAACACTGGCATGTGGCTGTGTTTTTTTCTGTCTCTCTCACACACTCCCCAGTTTAAGGCTGTATAAATGAGCCTGCACTTGCATGTTTTGCCATAGAACTCTTTCTAGGCAATGCCAATGCACATATCTCAGCATGAACAGGTGCTCAGGGGTGTGCCAAGGACAATTCATAGAGTCATGACCCATGACAGTTTTGAATTCAGATATGTTCAATTTGGAAATAAAATACAATTATAATAGTGGCTCAGAAACTTTAGGGATAACCATTCCCACCAAGAATTTGGCCTGGTTTTGCAGCTGCTTGTATAGACCTGCTGCTAAACATGGAGAACAATAAGTGCCCTCTGAATCCTTAATGTCAAAAACAATGGTGAGATGAGGGGGCATTGGAAGTAAAGGTAAATCAAGATGTGAGAATGGCTTCATTTCTGTGAGGAACCAGACTGAGCAAGCTGGATTCTAATTTCTCATCTGTGCTGTGGTATGAACTGTGTGGCCCCTGCAGTACATGCTGAGGACAGTGGAGTCTGCCTTCCCTTTTCAGCTGGCTGGCTGATTGATTAATTCCTCTTCTTTTTTTCAAACCAGGCTTCTCACATGCTTTGGTGAACATCTTGGTCAGTCTCTGGTACCTCTGTCAATTCAGAGTGTGTGTGTGCATGCACGTGTATTGCACTTCATCTGCTTGATGCAATAATATCCTGGGGGAATGTGCAGGCTGTAAACTTCTTCATAACATCCTGTTCCTGCAACTTGGAGATATTGACTCTGAAGGGAAACAATGGCATGAATAAAATAAAAATAAAAAAAGTTAATTATCCTTTGTGTTTGTAATTTAATTAAAGATGCAGTAAAGTTTTACTGTTTTTCCAGGTGATGATGTTTAGGGCTCTGAAAAGCTATTTGTGCTGGTGAGATTAAAGTGCATTTTAAAATGTTCCCCGAGCACTTTCACATTTGTTGATAGATTTTTAAATTAAACTTTAAATTGTAATCTAAATTACCTCCAACAATTCATGGTCCCTGTAATGAACTCCCACCATTCCTGCTGTCATCTGACTATGATATACTGTAAATGGTAACTGCTCAGGGTTTTACTGAATAGTGCTTTAGTATTACTGCACTATATTAGTTGTGTACAACCCTCAAACAGAAATCAAAGCACAACACAGGTTTGGTTTAGCATAGTAACTTTATTATTTGCTGGTCTTTAGTCTTAGTGAACACTGCTACTGCTAATCATTTGGGACCTCATAGAATATACTTCCAAATAATTTTTTAGGCATTCCTGTCAAGGTAGAAGTATTAGCGTTTTACCAGCCAATGAGCTTTTGGACATTAATCCTTAATAGGTAAAATAAAACTAATTGGGGAATATGAGTTCAAGTGCTCATTCGTAAAGTGACCATGGCTCATCGGCCCCTGAGGCACAATTAGAAGAAAATACTTTCCTAAATGATTGATGTAGATTCAAAGAGGAAAATGAGATTGCACAAGGATAGTGGAAATAATTCACCATGGGCTGCTTCAGGATATGATAGGTTTGGTGAGACCAAGCTCTCTCTTCAAGAGCAGAGCAGAGCCTAACTTGCAAATCACTCCCTGACCCTGGGACATCACAGATCTGCTCCTGGGATGAAATGAAAACTCCAAATATAAGGTGGTCTAACATCCATGGAAAGCTCTCAAGGATCTCAAGAACACTTACACATATGGAAAATTAGAAGGAAAATTTATTCTCATGAAATATATAAATTTAAAAAAAACAAAAACCCAACCAACCACACAAAAAAAAACTCTAGATTTTTTCTCAGACAAAAACTGAGAGTAAGGTCCAAGGGAAAAGCAGAGGGAGAAGATAAGCAGATCCAGGAATTCTTTGCTGCAGAAGGGTGCCTTGTTATGTTCCAGCAGTCAGTCACACTGAGGCTTTTTGACATGAGGTTTTACCTTTGTGCTGGAAAGCTTTGGGTGGACTTTTGTTCCATACAGCTACATATGCTGTACAGGTCTCAGCTTTTGTTTTCCACAAGTTCCTTGTTTTATTACTAATTATGTGAAATGAAAACTGGCTTGTTTGGTTACATTTGATTCCTTACCTCTCCTGCTGTGAGGAAAACAAACACTCTTTGTGTTTTCTGGTCACCTTTGCCATTTGTCATCATTCAATATGTTGGCAGCCATGCTGGAAAATGTAATCATTAATTAGACTCGTTGCTTTTCCTTATTCCAACCCCCTCAGTTCAGACCAGTGCTATTTCCCTCTTTTCCTTCAATCCCTCTTTTTCTTAAACCCCTCAGCAGATAAGCTGCTGAAGGAGAATGACAGTGTCTCTGGTGCTGACATGTCACAGTCTCTGCCTGCCAGGCTGAGATACTCCATGAGTTTCCATTAATTCCATTTGGTTTTTCTTTTATTCCCTCCCCATCCATCTACTGCCTACCGAAGGTAAATTGTGCCAAATTAAATTGACACCTATACTTCTGGTAAAGTAGATGATTTTCTAGTCAAAGGAAATGCATTAGATACTGTCTACCTGGATTCATTTGATACTGCATAATGATCCCTCGAGTTGAGGGAGAGGGAAATGAGCAGAAGGATTAGAGAGTGGGTCAGGAGCCCATTCCAGTGAGACAAAACTGAGAAGTCTTTAGATGGGAAGTGCTGACCTGGGAGACCATCACTCAACATTCACTTATGGATTGGATATTTTTAATGTTTTTGGCTGTGACTTTGGCAGAAGAAAGGGAAGAAGGAAGGGGGTTGATAGTGATGTTTGCTTGTGAACCAAAACTAGGGGCTAGATATAATCTGCAGAGAATAAGAATGTCATACAGAAATATCTTGATAACTTTTTAACTGGAGGTTGCAGTGAAATTGTACAAAACACAAAATCATGGTGAGGGACTGGGAAAGAAGAATGAATTATCCCACTGATACATAAACCTATTAGTTTTTAAACATCTCCATCTACTGAGGGCCTGTGAATTTATGAGTTTGCAGTTTTTTATTCCCATTTTTATTTCCATTTTTCTTCCAATTCAGAAGTTTAAATGAGCATGGCTTTCAGTTTGTGCTCAATTTCAACTGGAGACAGAGGCATTCCACAGCTCTCAAAGCAATGCCCATGCTAAACTACACACAGAGCTCATCCCCTCTGCAAGAGACAGAGAGCAGGATGCTCCTTTTGTGAAGAAAGTGAGACTGCAATAAGAAGAAAAACTGTTTTGCAGCTCTAACAAAAAAAAAAAAAAAAAAAAAAAAAAAAAAAAAAAAAAAAAAAAAAAAAAAAAAAAAAAAAAAAAAAAAAAAAAAAAAAAAGTATAAATTCAAGCACATATCTGTCTTGAACTTTAGGGGGTTTTGAAAAGTAAATGTTGGTATTTCAGCTCTGTGTTGCTGATGGCCAGCAGTTGATGAGTTGATTGCCTTCCTGTCCCGCTGAATTCAATAGGAGAGCTGCTGGAAACACTGGGTCAGCCATGTGAGCAAAGCATTCATTGTTCACTGCCTACAGAATCCCTGTGCTGTGATAGTAAACACTGTTTTCTCCCAAGCTGAAAGCAGTCAACTCCAGCTTTTGTGTTTCACTGGGAAAAGCTACCTTTTAAAAAAAGCAAAATTAATATGAAAATCAGAAAGGCAAAAAGACAGTGGGGGTGAGTGGGATGGATTTATTCTCCCCTTGCTCCAATGTGTGAAGCTGAAGTTTCCTTATCTTAATACTATGTGCAGACAGGCATATTTCCAGTATAACTTTATCCACAATTTGTAAGGTAAATATTCATTCTCTTAAATACATACAGGGCTACTAACAATGACAGAGCACATTGAGCATTCTCCCTAAAGGACATTGCTTATTTTTCCCCATTTTAAAGCTATTGAGAAATGCCCTGCAATGAACCTGATGAATGAATATATATAGCAGTTTTACATGCTGCTACTACAGACAGCCAGTCCTAATTTAAGGTGGGAAGCAGATAACAAACTTCACAGTGCAAAGCAGGATACCATCTCTCACTAATAGAAATTCATATTCCAGATTGTACATCAGGCTGCTGGCGTTTTAAATGCTACAGCAGTGCTGACATTAGAATTCAGAGATATTTGTTGACGCTTCTCTTGAGACTGTTCATGCCCACACCCCCTCAAAGAGATAGCACGAGCCTCAAAATGAATTTGTTGGTGAGGCTTTGGAGCCCTGCTCTATTCATACATGGTTTCATTTTTCTCAACGTGACCTTTGGTTCTCAAGGAGATGGCTTTGGTTTGAGACTGGTTTTCGAGGCAGGAGCTTCCAGGGAAAATGAGCCCATGTCTTTTTTAGCTCTTAACAAAACTGTGGTCTTGTAGTGAGCAGAGATGGTATCAGGCTCACAAAGTGATACATGCAGGTTAAAGGATGTCTGCCCCGTTTCCCAGTCTGCTGCCTGATTTCAATAAAAATGAATGGGGAAGTATGGAAATGTGCACTGAGCGAGCAACTTCTGGATAATAGACCTTTACTGGTTTTATGATAAAGAAAGAAAAAAAAAAGAGCTTAGAAAAATGAGCATTTGGATACTTCTGACTTGCTTTTGCTGTAAGGTACTGTAAATATAAAAGGTTGGATTTTTTTATAATTAAAAATATTGCTGGTAGCACTCCCACATCAATAACTGTATGCTTTGGATTTTTCAGTCTTGCTGCTAATAGTGCCTACTATAGCTCAGATGCCAAATCTTTCTATTCTAATGCTATCCTCATCATGTTCTTGAGTATAAGATATTTGGAATGATCATCCATTTATATGTGTTTCAATACATCTAGGGAATATAAAGCTCCTGTAATAACATATAGGGATGTTAA